>NC_072458.1:23767561-23992561 GCF_027596085.1 Anoplopoma fimbria
TTGACTTATAAAACTCCAGCCGTTGATGAAGACTGTATGATATGGTTGAAAGCACAAGAAAAAGCTTGTACTTTGACATTGAGTAGCAATCAAGTCTGATAAAACCACTCCAAGCACATTGGCTTTTAATAAATATGACTTATGTATGTTTTACCAGACTTCTCATGTTATTTAGAAATAATAAATGTTTTCTAACCAAGTCCCCATTATCAAATATTAAAGTAACGAGTGACAACTTCATAAGTTAGCAAAACTTTTATTGTAAACCATCTTTTATTATCAATGATGCAATAACAGACAAAATGTTGACAGTCATCTTATAATCAGATTCTCTGATTGGCTTCTGAATTGAAACATCACAGAGTCCTCCCATCATAGACATCTGGATTAATAATAGACTCCTCCAGGACGATCCAGTGTGATATATGACCAACGGTACAAACTCACACCATCATACTTCAACACAAGAACAACAGAGAGCTTATTTACAACATCTCAAATCTACAAACAAATCTTTCAATTCTTTCACTTCATTTTGAGAATAAGAGCTGCTCTTAACACCTTCAGCAACATGAGCGAAGTCCATGTGCCATCGCCGCCACAACGACTGAAATCAGACTGATTTTGTTGATGAGGGCAGAGGATGCCGCTGTTGTGGTTGCCGCTGCTGCTGTGGGTGCTGCTGTGGTTGCCGCTGCTACTGTGGTGGTTGCCACCGGTGCTGCTGTGGTTGCCACCGGTGCTGCTGTGGTTGCCACCGGTGCTGCTGTGGTTGCCACCGGTGCTACTGTGGTTACCTGAGCGTTGACACAGACTGTTTTGAGGAGAAGTTGTTGGATTAGTGTCACATTAATTCCAAACTCATTGAACAACTTTAGAGTGAAAGTTTCTCTTACCAACAAGCAGAAGGAGGATGGCACACATTCTTGCAATCATGGTGATGCAGTTTCTCTTTTCTGCTCTCTGAAAGATAGAATTGGTAACTTTAATCTGATGAATAGTTATTCCCTTTTGAAACATTTAATAATGCACCTTCAACTACTGCTGGTTACGCCTTACTAGATTATAGATAGTAACTGACTAATGACTATAATTTTCTTCTTTGGCTGAATGATGATTTACATAATCACTAACTGTTCTCACACCCTAAGGCAACTAATACTGTGATGATCCTAAATACAGACTGATAATTAATTATTATAATTACAACAATAAAATGGTAAGCTTTGCATTAAATTGCATCAAAAATATTTCCATTATAACATTTAACAAATAAAGCAAATTAATGGTGGCATTAAAATCACTGAAATATAATCAAAAAAGGTAGATATTTAAATTTAATGAAATATCACAAGTATACGGTTTAAAATATATACTATATTGTCAGTTGGAAACTCTATTGAGAGCATATATTAGTTAATGCACCATACAAAGTTGAGAAATCCTTCATTAACTATAGAAACACAAAAATATCAAAACAAAATAATAAAATACATTTATTAAATCATAATTTGAATTTACTTTTTTTTACAAATCGTTGCAATCTTCGTCTTGAAAAACTAAATCAATGATTCATAATGGAGTAAAATAGTAATAAAACTACTTACAGGTTTAAGTTCTCTGCTTGAATGTCATCCACTGCAGTGAATGATGTTGTGATGTTGTTTATGTGAGTTCAGCTTCTCTTTTTATACCCAAAGAACAGACGACAAAGCCAAAGAAATATGTGCCCACGTCAGGAATTAAGGTGCGGGAAAGAAATGTTTTATTACATGATAAAATCAACACAACCACTACGTATGTCCAAAGTCAAACGTGTGCTGTCACATTTTTCTAGCATGACATTGTGACTTTGGGTTCGTTGGCTTTAATGGCCATTTGTTTGTGTTACTCTTGTTCATAATTTGGGTCATTGAAATAGTTTTGTTCTACTTCCTCACTGAAATCTGCAGCTAATTACTTCATGTACACATCAGAGGTAATTAATAATATTGGGATGACAGTTACAGGTTCCCCTTATTTAAAATACTAGTTTGTTCGCCTGGCGTCAAAACTAGTTCCAGTCAAGATTCAGAATAGTGAGTCATAATGTAGACAAAAAAACTTGAGCACAAGATCTATTTATGAAATCATTTCTGGAGCTTTCAGGCACATCTCAATGCATCCATTGTATTGGGTTGTTGTCACATGATCCAGGTCATGTGATAACAACTTTATTTCTTGACAAATCCAGATTTTTTTTTATATTGCACATTAACTCAATTTACTGAAGTACCACTGAAGAAAGAGTAACAATCAAGAAAGAAAATACAGGAATAAAGAGAGAGCGATAATTATTTAAACAAATTCATATAAAATAGATGTTGAAAACACTGAGTAATACATTGTTTGTGAGGGGATTAATAAACTGATATCCAGAATAATTCAGATTGTACGTTTTTTTATACCAAGGGAAAAGAGAAAAGAAGAAGTAAGACAGACAACATCATCCTCACATACATAAAATCAAATACATACATATACACATATATTTAAATATAGTACACATCAAGTAATTAAGTAGTGTGTTTTTTAAAAACATGGTTGAAAGGATTCCTGCCAATAAAGTTCATTTTGTAAAAAAGAAGTTGAAACAGTCAAACTGTTCATTTTTAAAGATACTAAACTTGGAATGAACCAAACTACCTGTTTTTTCATTGAGGTTTGAGAACTTTGCAAATTTAGATTTTTACACGGTCATGTTTACACATATTTACACATCTTTACACATCTTTACACATCTTTACACATCTTTACAGTTGGCAACAAACATTTTCTCTACACTGAATTCACTTTTTTAAAAAGCTTCACAGAAGTCACACCCCGGATTCAACCACAACATTTAACACACATCTCACAATCCACTCTTGTTCCAGAGCACGGCCAACATTTGACAACCATGAAACTTGTGACATTAAAAACCATAGAAACATGAATCACTATTGTTTTTTAACAGCTTTTCCACTCTTGTTATTAAAGATCGTATTACAAAAAGTTTTTTTTTGCAGTTCTCTTAACTTAATTAACTAAAGTAAGCTGAGCTTTAATGCTCACGTCAATATTTAAACAGTCATCATGGTCCATATTGAAAAAGGTTTGAGGAATACTATGTACGTATGATATTAGTACATTTGTTCAGATCATATTCAAGGAGCGATGCTGACTCATCAGTCTGTTGGTCACACCTCACAGCGTAATGGAACATTACGTTGTTTGCCGAATATCCATCCATCCAGTTTATCCAGTTGTTCTGACTGGAGGCCATCCCAGCATGCACCAGGATAGGCCATGACGTATTGTATTAGTCAGAGAGCTAAGTACCTGTTTTAAAAAACACAAATGATACACCCAAAGGTTGTTTAATGGCATTGTTAGTCTACAGCAGTTAAGCCAGAATCCTCAAAGATTCTTCTGACCATCTGGTTAAAAGATATTCTGTTTTCAGACTGATAAATAGAGTCGGTACATTCAATTATGCTCCCATTAACACGTATTTATTTACCACCAAGTGACGTTTCGAGCGTCAATCCCTTCTTCAGACGAGGAGTATAATACAGAGACACACCTTCAAAAACACCTACTACCAGGCAGGTCACCTGACAGAGCACCTGGTCCGTATAGACTCAGACTGAAAACATCCAGTGATATATGACACGGTAGCTCCCATGAACTTCGCTGTCTTCATTAGTTTTCTCTTTGTGTTTATACCGGAGCGCTTATGAAATGTCACAGAATACACTCATCAACATCGAAGAAGGAAGCTTGGAGATTGGATGAAGTGCAGCCGACCACCAAACCAGACCTTCTGGACCAAACGCCACTGAAAGGGGAGTCCACCACCCCAGGGATGAAAGCCGAGATGGAAGCTAAGCTAAGCTAACCCGGCTAGGACCTGAGGACACTCTACTACCCAGCCTGCTGCTGGTTGTCTGATGTCTGGTGGCAAGAAAATAAAATGGATGACAGAAGACTTCCGGATAACCCAAAAACTGTTGCTCACATCTTTACAGGGACAGGGCTAGTTGGACGAGAGGAGACAGACTTTGTTTACTTCAGTGATGAGTGGTGCTCAAACCTAGTAAAAGTTGACGGACATTTTTTCCCTGATGTCTAATGGTTAATGTTAAGATGACATACATATTATCTGCCAGATAATTGTTTTTCTTGTTGATGCTGTTTACATTCCTCCTGAAGCAAATTCAAACAATTGCACTACAAGAATCCATGACTTCTATTGTTTGTTTTGTAATGTTTACAACATGATAATACATTTGAATAATGTGCACAAAGGCAAGAATCCTTGATTCTTGAAATACATCATACATAGATCCATCATTTTAAAAATGACACAAAGCACAGACAATCTCATGATAAAACTCTAAATTTAGCAAAGAAGGCCTATTGGGTTAATATGAGAAGCTTTGGTCTAAACCTTTTAGGTCAATGCGAGTCACCTCAAGCAGGAGACGTACTTGAGCATGCAGCCAAAACCAGACGCCCAAAATAGAATTCAGTTTGCTGCAGCAGAATGAGAGATTAGCTGTGGACAGACACAAAGGTGCACACTCACAAAGGAATGTGAGGGATCGCATGATCCTGGTGGTGATAACAACGTATTGCATAGTTAAAATGTAAAAATCTCTACAAAACATACAATATCAGAAAAAACTACAAGGACCACTTTAATTTAACACACTTGTTTGTCTCTTTTACAGGCCAATAATTCAATTATTTTGTAATTTTACTATGCGTAACTTTATTGTATTTTATTATAAAATTTTATAATTCAAACTGTAAAAGATTTTTCCTCCAAAGAAATCATCAAAAGTATTCAAAATGGTTTTATCTCACCACAATATGTAACACTTAATAACAATGGGTTTTTCTTTCCAATATCTGCCCAAGATTGTTCTTAAATTAGTTCTTAAGAAACGTCTACGTCAGATTCATGACGTGTTCTAAAACCACAGAGTTATTCTAAGCTGTGTTATTATAATGATGAAACCCTTTGTCTTTGTCCATGTGATCCTAATTAGCATGTAAACGATCTGCCAATCCCCATAAAAGAGAGACTGCCGGTCTTTGTGTGCACACACAGACACTGAAAAGAAAAGTCAATAATGCTAAACAAAAGCACTCCACCGAAGTTTCTTTGCAAATCCATAATCAAGTAAAATAATGAATGAAGTTGAAATAGAGTGTATGAAATAACATTTCTGGCATTGATAATAGATTATTTATGTGTGGTTTCCAACATAATTAATGATCAGATTACAAACCATCTGATTATTATCTTACATGCTTTAAAATGTTGTGATCTAGTTGATCTTAAAACTACAGATATAATCATTTGCCTTTTAACTGTATTCAGAGGTTATTAGTATAAATGTAGGAGAATAGGTATGTTTAAAACAAGGAGTTCAAAATGTGTAGTTCACTTTGCAGAACAAAAGAGGGCAGTCTACACAGATAAATACTTCTGCAGGAAGTGAACTCCAAACGAGTCATATTCAGTAACGATCAGTAATGATAAAAAAAACCACAAAAAACTTTGAGGGATGCTTTTACTCGTTTAGTGTTGAAGTGTTTATTTATTTTAAAAGACCATGTTTTGTAAAATAATGAAAGTAATGAATGAGAAATATTACAATTGATTAAAATAAATATGGTAATTTGAATCCGGTCTTATGGAACTGTGGAATTTAAGATAACACCAACCACGCACCAGTAAAACAGAACCGACCTCCCACACATGACAAAGAACGGGCTTATGCCACTTAAACAAGAGTGGTTGTGAAAAAAGATCATCAGAGATATAAAGGCATGTTATAATTAGCAGTGGCATGTCATAATGCCACCGCTAACCTCCCATTAAAATCAAGTGCAGAAATCTGGAGAAACTCATAAAAGGAGGTAGGCTGCCGGACAGACCCGGTAAACCCAAACGTGTGGTGAGGGGGAACTGGGAACGTCTGGCTGAGGACCCTGTCCGAGAGGTCTTCAACTCCCACCTCCGGAATAATTTCTCGTGCATCCCGGGGGAGGCTGGGGACATGGAATCCGAGTGGGCCATGTTCAGATCCTCCATTGTGGAAGCTGCTGCTAGAAATTGTGGTCGGAAGGCGATCGGTGCCTGTCGTGGCGGCAACCTGAGAACCCGCTGGTGGACACCAGCGGTGAAGGAGGCCGTCAAGCTGAAGAAGGAGGCCTTTCGGGCTTGGTTGGCCCAGGGGTCTCCTGAATCAGCAGGCAGGTACCGGTTGGCCAGAAGGGCTGCAGCTACGGCAGTCGTGAGGCAAAAACCCGGGTGTGGGAGGAGTTCGGCGAGGCCATGGAGAAGGACTTTCAAATGGCCTCAAGGAAGTTCTGGCAAACCGTGAGACGACTCAGAAAGGGGAAACAGGGCTTTTCTCAGGCTGTGCTCAGCAGGGGGGGAGAACTGCAGACCCGGACTGGGGATATTGTCGAGCGGTGGAAAGAACACTTTGAGGAACTCCTGAACCCGACCAACACGTCCTCTGTGGAAGAGGCAGAGTCTGAAGACTCAGGGGAAGACTCGTCCATATGCCTGGCGGAGGTCATTGAGGTAGTTAAAAAGCTCTTCAGCGGCAAAGAGCCAGGAGTGGATGAGATTCTCCCGGAGATGCTAAAGGCTCTGGACATTGTTGGGCTGTCTTGGCTGACAGGTCTCTTTAGTCACGTGGAAGTCGGGTACAGTGCCTGTGGAGTGGCAGACCGGGGTGGTGGTTCCCATTTTCAAAAAGGGGGACCGGAGAGTGTGCTCCAATTATAGGGGTATCACACTGCTCAGCCTCCTGGGAAAGTTTACTCCAGGGTGCTGGAAAGGAGGCTCCGGCCGATTGTCGAACCTCGGATTCAGGAGAATTTCGGTCCTGGACGTGGAACAGTGGACCAGCTCTTTACCCTTGCAGGTCTGTTGGAGGGTGCATGGGAGTTTGCTCATCCAGTCTACATGTGTTTTGTGGACTTGGAGAAGGCCTTCGACCGTGTCCCTCGGGGAGTCCTGTGGGGGGTACTGCGGGAATATGGGGTACCTGGTTCGTTACTACGAGCCATTCGGTCCTTGTATGACCAAAGTGAGAGCTGTGTCCGGATACTCGGCACAAAGTCCAGCTTGTTCCCAGTGCGTGTTGGCCTCCGCCAGGGCTGCCCATTGTCACCAATCCTGTTTGTGATTTTCACGGACAGGATTTCAA
Organism: Anoplopoma fimbria; assembly: GCF_027596085.1. Classification (NCBI taxonomy): domain Eukaryota; kingdom Metazoa; phylum Chordata; class Actinopteri; order Perciformes; family Anoplopomatidae; genus Anoplopoma; species Anoplopoma fimbria. The sequence continues at coordinate 23,774,818 of NC_072458.1, forward strand.
GGCACAGCCGGGGGAAGTTTGTTGTTCAGCAGTACTGCACTTTTTTTACTTTCAGATAGTATTTTGTTATTCATGCTTTCTGGTGCATTGTAGGATTGTATGCGAAGCATATTTAACTGTAATGATGAAGATTATTTTTATCACATACAATAGATGCCAAGTCAACATTTCCTTACGAGACACAAGAACAATACATTGTACTAGAATACAACATCTGGCAGTCTATGTTTGCATCTACATTAAAAAATATATAATCTAAGAAAACAATGATCTCATTGCCTTTATGGATTTGCATTTGTCTTTGTTTTTTAGAGTGTCCTCTGATCTTTTCTCCTAACAGCACTTTGTAAGGTTGAGAAAAGTTTCACATGAAGTGTATTCAGTTTATTTATTATCACGAGCAAAAACCAAGTCCAGCTGTTCATGAAAAATTGCCCAACTGTTCACAATTGCCCTGTGATGTCAAAAAAAGACATCTCTGTTGCCCGTTTTTCTGTAATAATGATATTAAAATTAGCTTCATGATGTATGCCCAGCCAACCTTGGCTTATCACACACTACCAAAAGAAAGAAATATAGATACGACGCAACTTCATACATCATAAATAATACACTCTTGTTCTTTGTATTTCATCATTTAATACTTTTAATACTTTACATGACATATTAACATGGATATACAAATACAGATGACAGCAGTCACCACAGTATTCCTTACAGTGTAAAGCATCAAATACAAAAAACTGAACTATGGCTATTTAATATCTCATTTGAGAGCTGTTCATGTGTGTCTTTTGTCTCTTTTGTCAAAAGAATAAACAAAAGGCTTTTCAGTGTACTTCATCAGTGCATAATATCAGAGCTTGATCATATAATAAATAATACATTACAGGTATATGTTAAATAATGACAATAAATTAAGTTCAATCCTTCAGCCTCTTCATAAATAATACATGATGTATACAGCGTCTAAATGTTGCTAGTATTTAATCTCCTGCTCCAGTCCACTTCTTAATTCCCAATAACTGCTGTAACAATCGCTACGACTAAAAGGACACTTGTTTTGTTGATGACTCCAGAGGAGGCAGCAACTGTAGTTGCTGCTTCTGTGGCTGCAGCTGGGTTAGTGACAGGTGCTTTGGTAGTTGTTGTAGTTGTTGAGGCAACTGTTGTTGGTGTTGGGGCAGCCGTGGTTGTTCCTGCTGCAGCTGTTGTTGTTGTTGTTGCTAATGGTGTTGTTGTTGCTGCGGCTACTGTAGCTGTTGTTGGGACAGCTGTTGTTGCAGGTGCTGGTGTTGTTGTTGCGGCTGCAGCGGTTGTTGTTGCTGTTGATGTTGTTGTTGTTGCGGCTACTGTCGTTGTTGCTGGGACAGCTGTGGTTGTTGCTGCTGCTGGTGTTGTAGTTGCAGCTGCTGTGGTTGTTGCGGCTGCAGCGGTTGTAGTTGCAGCTGCTGGTGTTGTTGTTGCGGCTACTGTCGTTGTTGCTGGGACAGCTGTGGTTGTTGCGGCTGCTGGTGTTGTTGTTGTTGCCGCTACTGTAGTTGTTGAAGGGGCAACTGTGGTTGTTGCTGCTGCAGCTGTTGTTGTTGTTGCTAATGGTGTTGTTGTTGTTGTTGGGACAGCTGTTGTTGCAGCTGTTGTTGGGACAGCTGTTGTTGCTGCTACTGTGGTTGTTGTTGCAGCTGGTGTAGTTGTTGGGGCAGCTGTGGCTGCTGCTGCTGTCGTTGTTGCTGCTGGTGTGGTTGTGGCGGCTGTGGTTGTAGTTGCAGCTGCTGTGGTTGTTGCGGCTGCAGCTGTGGTTGTTGCAGCTGCTGGTGTTGTTGTTGCGGCTACTGGTGTTGTTGTTGCGGCTACTGTGGTTGCAGCTGGTGTTGTTGTTGCAGCTGCTGTTGTTGTTGTTGCCGCTGATGTTGTTGTTGCTGCTGGTGTTGTTGTTGCTGCTACTGTGGTTGTTGCAGCTGGTGTTGTTGTTGCTGCTGGTGTTGTTGTTGCTGCTGGTGTTGTTGTTGCTGCTGGTGTTGTTGTTGCTGCTGGTGTTGTTGTTGCAGCTGGTGTGGTTGTTGGTTGCTGCTGGTGTTGTTGTTGCTGCTGGTGGTGTTGTTGTTGCTGCTGGTGTTGTTGTTGCTGCTGGTGTTGCTGCTGGTGTTGTTGTTGCTGCTGGTGTTGTTGTTGCTGCTGGTGTTGTTGTTGCCGCTGGTGTTGCTGGTGTTGTTGTTGCTGCTTGGGTTGTTGTTGCTGCTGGTGGTTGTTGTTGTTGCTGCTGGTGTTGTTGTTGCTGCTGTTGTTGTTGCTGTTGTTGTTGCTGCTACTGTGGTTGTTGCAGCTGCTGTTGTTGTTGCCGCCGGTGTGGTTGTTGCAGCTGCTGGTGTTGTTGTTGCTGCTGGTGTTGTTGTTGCTGTTGCGGCTACTGTCGTTGTTGCTGGGACAGCTGTGGTTGTTGCGGCTGCTGGTGTTGTTGTTGCCGCTACTGTAGTTGTTGAAGGGGCAACTGTGGTTGTTGCTGCTGCAACTGTGGTTGGATAAATCAGTAAAACGTTCAGATTTTGATTCCACATTTGAAAAATGTTACAGCATCTTTTACTGGGAATCATCACTTAAACTTACCAACACACAGAAGTAGGATGACACAGATCTTCATCATCATCATGGTAAACGGCTTTTCTGTTATACAAACACAAAAGCAGATTTTTAGTTACATTCAGTTAAGCAATAACAACTGTACATTTTGTAAAATCTGTGATTAAATTATTACTTACTGATATTCACAGGCATTATTGTAAATCATTTATTTACCAAAATGTCATATCATAAATACCATAATGTTTAATTTGTTTTATGACTTTTATTGCTTCCTTTACTGCATCTTTAAGACAATGATACTTTGTTAGATATTGATGCAAATAATACTATTTATTTAGAGGAAAAATAATGATCAGGTATCATAAATTAGGATTATCATTGCTTAACCATAAGCATCTACACTGTTTTCTGGAATAAAACATATTTCTTTGTCAAAAAATTTAACTTTTAATTTAAAACAACCGTCAAATATCAACATGTTTTTTTTTTGCCGTACGCACACAATAACTAAAGCATTAGTTACACAAGGAGCACAGATAACTGTAACATAGATAATAAAGAACAAATGTAAAATTTCATAACATAGTAATTGAAAAAGGTTAGGAAACACAAATAGCATTAATTGAAATTGGGAAAATATTCACAATTGAAATACTTACATTTTTTCTCTGGCCTTGACTTTTCTTGACTGCAGTGACTGAAGTTGCGATGCTCTCTGGTTGCTCCTGTTCACTGTCAGTTGTTTGCTGGTTGATGTCTTCCCCTGAACAGGTAGCAGCTTTTATATCCACACAAAGCAGGTAAGATGACGTCAGGCTCTGCACAAGGACGTTAATTAAGTGCCTGTTCTTTTAAGGTGTGGCCATACGTTTATCATCTCATTCATAATAACTAATATTACATCATGAAGAAACCTGTCGAGCGACATTCTTCTCAGATATGACGTTGAATTCTTTTTTCCGAGTGGGGATACCTATGACGTTCATGTAAATGTTTGTTTACTTTCCTGACAAGATTAAAAATAAACTTTTTCGTCATTGTTCGTCTTTGTCTTGTTTTGATTTGTTTTTGTGTGTATGTGCGTGTGGTAGTACCACACCTTCAGGAGAAGGTGTGGTACTACCACACCTTCAGGAGAAGGTGTAGTAACTCTCATGAGAATGAGCTGAATTCTTTAAGTGGTGTTCACTTTGGTGTCTTTGGTCTGAATACATCTGAATGAAATAAATCGTAGTGTGCAAAAAATGTATTTGTTTGTTGAAAAATATTTGTTGCTGATACTATATTTGTTGAGGCAGCAACATTTTTGGAATTTGTATCTGTATTTTAAGTGGAAAATAAGCGTAACAATCCTGATAAACAGCCGATGCCTATCATAAGATAAGATAAGATAAAATAAGATAATCCTTTATTAGTCCCGTAGCGGGGAAATTTGCAGGATTACAGCAGCATAGGGTATTGTGCACACAAGAGACAGTAAAAGAAAAACAAGATAAAAATAAAATGAAATACAAAACAAGTATTATAAATAAGCAATAAAAAACAGTAAAAACTCCACAAGAACTGAATCATGAATCATGTTTTTGGTTTTGATATAGCAGCTGGTTTACAAGACTAGAGACTAGATTTTATCACAACCATCTGGAATGTCCCAAAAAATAATTTAAATCATTCCAAACAGTGTAAACAGTCATAAATTCTAAATGTTATCCTTTAACTATTTTAGGTGATTCCTTTTACTCCACAAACTACAGTCTATAGGTCTGAATGAAGCCATGGGATAGTCACTCTTACAGAGAGAATTCAGACTGTTGTTACTGATTTTACTGAGTCAAGCCAGATAACCATCAGAAATGGGTTGCCACAGGGGTCTATCCTGGGGCCATTGTTGTTTACAGTATACATAAACAACAAAATTCTTCCTCATCAATACTTAAATGTCCAATTTTGGCTGATGAAACATTATTATATGCCACAGGCTCTAGTTTCTGGTTTCTACCTGCTGGTGGCACCAGAGGAAAGGGTGGAGGTACAGCAAGTCATTATCTGTCACTCTATATTTGGATCTTAGTCAAAATATAGATAATCACAGAAAACAATGATCTCATTGTCTTCATTGATCTGCATTTGTCTTTGCTTTTAAATGTGATCGACTGTTTTCCACTTAAAGCAATAAAGAAATAAAGTTTATTCAAGTTTAGTTATTATCAAATGCCAAAGTCCAGCTGTTCATAAAAAAAATGCCAAACTGTTCTTATTGCCCTGTGACATCAGTAAATTAACTTCTACATTTTTATGTAATGATGATGTAAAAATTAGCTCGAGATCCCCAGGGAACATGAGCGACTGGACACTACCAAAAGAAACAAAAATAAGTAAGCTGCAACATCATACATCATAAATGCAGCACAGTGTATCGATTCAAGAAATTCCTACAAAAAGCTGAACTATGGGTATTAAATATGCAGTATGTGGGTTATTTGGTTCTCTGTCAATGTTAACGTGAGTTAGTAACGTGAGTTAGTAACGGTTACATATATATATATATAAATAAGCAATAAAAAAAACAGTAGAAAAAACAACAATAACTGAAATACTATATTTACAGACAGAGAAAAACAACAACTATTTCAACTACTTTTAACTTTTTTAACCATTATTGCACAGTGTTTCTATTGTCATGTTATTATGTTATTATTGTCATGTGGTCATGTGGTCTGCTGGGAGCAGAGTTGGTTGTGCAGCCTGACAGCAGCAGGAAGGAAGGACCTGCGGTACCTCTCCTTCACCACCGGGGGTGAAGCAGCCGGTGGCTGAAGGAGCTGCACAGAGCTGCCAGGGTGTCCTGCATGGGGTGGGAGGTGTTGTTCATCAGGGATGACAGCTTGGCCATCACCCTCCTGTCTCCCACCACCTCCACCGTATCCAGTGGACACCCCAGCACACTGCTGGCCTTCCTGACAAGCTTGTTCAGTCTCTTCTTGTCTGCTGCTGAGATGCTGCTGCTCCAGCAGACCACTGCATAAAAGATGGCTGATGCCACCACAGAGTCGACAAAAGAAAGGAAGTACATGGAGGGTCACAGAGTCGGTTACCAAAGTAACCAGAGGTTTTCTTTAGTTTCCTCATTCAATCTGTTTCATTTTTTATTTTTTGTAGACAGATTCTTTTTTGCTCTCACATTTAAATATTACATAGCCTCCAATCACAGCTCAAAATAAAAACCTTAATGTCCTCCTGTATTTTATCTCTTTTTTTGTTTGTAATGCACAAAATGTGTAAATTGTTTATATAAATAAATATATATATAAATATATATATAAAATAAATATACATTTATATATAAATATATATATTTATAAATATAAATATATATAAATATAATAGAGAAAGAGAGAGAGAACCGTTTAACAGAAAGTACAAGATGGAAACTCTTTTTCAGTAAAGGAGTTTTTATATAGTCCTCCGTCAGCAACATCAGAAGAGCTGAATTTAAGTAACATCTGTTGTTTCAACACATTCAAAAAGGTACCAAAGGTTACATGAGAACTGACTAGTCCACAAGTTAACACTAAAAGGAAAAATAAATTATACAGAAAAATGCAAAAGGACACAAATGTGCAGAGGTGCTTGGCAGGTTTAGAGTGGGAGCAGACTCCACATAACTAAAACATATTTATAAAGTTCAAGTTCTTTATTTATCATATGCAGTCGTTGGCTATGATAATCTCAGACTCCCTCAAAAAATGCTTCTTAAATATGTTTCAAAAAGAAAAAGATGATCACACAAGTAAAAAAACATAGAAAGTTAAAATAAGCATTTAAAAAATGAAATAAAATAAATTAGACAGTAATTGCAAATGTAATGAATGTACATTCAAATTAAGTTATACATAATTTTTGCCCTTTTTGCTTTCTCGTTCTGCAGGTTTCCATGAATCGTTGTGGTACCTGGACCGTAGTCGTGCCTCCTGCTGTGAGCCGACTGACACCCACTGCTACTTCCATTATTATTATTAATCACATTACTGTTACTATTCCCCATTTCATAATTATAATTCTACTATAATAATTGCTGCTGTTATTATAAGTAGGCTTCATTTTTTCCTTCGTTACTCTGCTTACTACTCTTATTATATGAATCATTTATGTCATATACATTGAATGTGTTGTATCTCTGTTATGCTGTTCATTCTGTACACATGACATCTATTGCATTCTGTCCATCCTGGAGAAGGATCCCTCCTCTGTCGTTCTCCCAGAGGTTTCTTCCTTTTTTCTCCCTGTTAAAGGGGTTTTTGTTAGGACAGGGAGTTTTCCTGTGCAGATGTGAGGGAAGGACAGAGGACGTGAGGGTGTAAGGACAGAGGAGGTGAGGGTGTAAGGACAGAGGATGTGAGGGTCTAAGGACAGAGGATGTGAGGGTCTAAGGACAGAGGATGTGAGGGTGTAAGGACAGAGGATGTGAGGGTCTAAGGACAGAGGATGTGAGGGTGTAAGGACAGAGGATGTGAGGGTGTAAGGACAGAGGATGTGAGGGTAAGGACAGAGGATGTGAGGGTGTAAGGACAGAGGATGTAAGGGACAGAGGATGTGAGGGTGTAAGGACAGAGGATGTGAGGGTGAGGACGTAAGGACAGAGGATGTGAGGGTGTAAGGACAGAGGATGTGAGGGTCTAAGGACAGAGGATGTGAGGGTCTAAGGACAGAGGATGTGAGGGTGTAAGGACAGAGGATGTGAGGGTGTAAGGACAGAGGATGTGAGGGTGTAAGGACAGAGGAGGTGAGGGTGTAAGGACAGAGGAGGTGAGGGTGTAAGGACAGAGGATGTGAGGGTGTAAGGACAGAGGATGTGAGGGTGTAAGGACAGAGGATGTGAGGGTGTAAGGACAGAGGATGAGGGTGACAGAGGATGTGAGGGTGTAAGGACAGAGGATGTGAGGGTGTAGGACAGAGGAGGATGTAGGGTGTAAGGACAGAGGATGTGAGGGTGTAAGGACAGAGGATGTGAGGGTGTAAGGACAGAGGATGTCACATGTGTACAGATTGTAAAGCCCTCTGAGGCAAATTTGTAATTCTGGGCTATACAAAATAAACTGAATTGAATTGAATAATTATACAAGTTATACAAAAAAAAAAGTACTGCTCACAGTATTAAACTGCAGTTTGCCTGCGTCACTTCATGTCAACAAATAACCAAAGATCAACTGAAAATGTGTTTTAGTTTTTCATTTAATCCCCGATCAGTCTGGATTGGCTCCTCGTAGACGGTGTCTCTGCTGTGTGACTTCCCATATGTCGCTTAACATCTCCGCTGTATCTAAAACGTTCTTTACAAACTGAACAGCTGTACGGTTTTCCTGGTATGTGACATTTCATGTGACGCTTTAGTTTTCTCTTCTGAGGAAATCTTTTATGGCAAAGCGTGCAAAAAAAGGGTCTGATTCCCGTGTGGATTAACATGTGTACCTTCAGATTCGTCCTGTTGCCAAATCTTTTCCCGCACTCGGAGCAGATGCACAGGTGCTTGTCAGTAATACATCTCTCATCGAGGACATTTTTTAGAGAGTTTGAACCTGATTGGTGTTTTTTTTTCTGTTTCCAATCCTCACTGTCATCAGTCTCAGGTTCAGAAGAGTCATCAGTATCTGATTCTGGATGTTTGTCTGGATCTGAGTTCCTGTCTGGTTCTGGTCCTCCACAGTCCTCTCCATCAGCTTCTGTTTCTGTCTGTTCAGTTTGTCTTTGATGAAGCTGTGAGGACTGAGCTTCCTCTTCATCTCTCTTCACAGGAGTGATTGAGAACTTGGCATCAGCCTCCTCTAGTCCTTGAAGCTGCTCTCCCTCCTGACTGGTCCAGAGTTCCTCCTGTTCCTCTTTAATGTGTGGGGGTTCTGGGTCCTCCGGGTCCAGACTGGAGCTCCACTCCTGCTGCTCAGTGGGAACCTTTTCTTTAGCCACCAACAGCTGCTGGACGTCTGCAGGAAAACAGTGAACTACATTGTTAATGAGGAAAATATTCATTACATTCTCGGAAATCATGTGAACATAGCAGAGAGCATACATCTGCTCCATCTTCATTTATCCTCAGAAAAAAGTGTCCTCCATTAATAAAAAGAAACACAAAGAACTGCTGCGTTCATTCACCGATTACTGCTGAAGCTAAAAGTTAAGTTCTGTTTTCTCTGTCAAGTTTATAACTGCAGTTTTTAGTTTTGCTGCTGATATATCTACAGATACAGAGTTTGACATTTGAGGCAGTGACGCAAGCAAAACGTTTACAAGCCTCTCTAATCATAGAAGTAAATTGCTAAAGAAAACACTCAATACTTCAATATAATACATTATCTAAAAATAAATCTATTGTGGCAGAGAATTAAAGCTCTAATTTGAAGCAAGCAGCCCTCAGAACAGATTTGACTGACTGACTTACTTGATATTAATATTATACCCGTAATCGTTTATTCTTCTTTTCTCTTACTACGTTTGTTGTTATGCACCAATATTCTTAAGCAACAGCCTCATTTGAGACCGACTTGGAAATCAACCTGAATCGTAAAATGAAATTTGGGATAAATCGTGTTTATTGGCAAACAGCAGCGGGGAGAAGCTTCTTCTATAATAAAAATAATAATAAATATAATGTGGGTGAGAGTCAAGAGTTTGTTTTATTAAAGATTTACCTGCATTGAACATAAATACTTTTGGGTATATAGAGTCTTCAATGTTGTGAAAAGTTTGAAAAACACAATATAATATAATAACATTTTCTGGGTCCATTCAATAAACTTATTTTGCTTATCAAAGGCAAAATACATTTGGATTGTCCTTTTTTAACATTAATATGAAATCATTTTGTGATGACAACATTAACAGATGTGTTATTCTCTGTTTATAATGTCTAAAGAGAAAGTAAACAAGAGTCCAGCAGGAGAAAGAGAAAACGAACCTGTTCCAGGTGATGAAACCACCTGGAGCAGTTTTCGATGGCGGAGGTCCATCTCCTCTTCACACTCAGCTATCGTTCTCTCGAAATGTCCAAAGATGTCCTCGACAGCCGCAGTGAGCCGCTGCTGGACGAACAGCTTCAGACTCTGAAGTCTGGACATCTTCCACACACAGAGGAGAAGAAAGAAGAAAGAAGACGCCTGAACTCTGTATGTCTGTGTTGTTTGAACGCAGCAGAACCGTGGAAGTAAACAGCGACGACCACTTCCAGGATGAGACTCCTTCTTCTTCTTCTTCTTCTTCTTCTTCTTCTTCTTCGGTAATAACGGTGCAACCGGAAGAAGCATTATCGCCACCTGCTGCTGTATTAAGTAGCTCTAAGATTATCAGTTCAGCAAGATGTGTTTAAGTTAAAAAATAATATATATTAATAATAATAAAACAAATAATGAAACAAATTAAATAAAAAATTAAAAAATAAAAAAAAAAAAATAAAAAAAAAATAAAAAATAAAAAATAAAAAATAAAAATAAAAATTAAAATTAAAAATTAAAATTAAAATTTAAAAATAAAAATAAAAATAAAAATAAAAATAAATAATAGAATAATAAATAATAATACAAAATTAAAATAATAATTAAAATTAAATAAATAAAACAAATAATAAAACAAATAAAATTAAAATCAAATAAAACAAATAATGAAACAAATAAAATTAAAATTAAATAAAACAAATAATAAAACAAATAAAATTAAAATTAAATTAAATTAAATAAAACAAATAATAAAACAAATACAATTAAAAGTAAATAAAACAAATAATAATAAAACAAATAAAACTAAAATTAAATTAAATTAAATAAAACAAATAATAAAACAAATAAAATTACAATTAAATAAAACAAATAATAAAACAAATAAAAATAAAAATAAAAAAATAAAACAAATAATAAAACAAATTAAATTAAAATTAAAATTAAAATTAAAATTAAATAATAAATTTAAAAAAATAATAATACAAAATTTAAAAAATCTGAACCATATTTTCACAATACCATCAGTTAGTCTAAGATACTGAAAGAGTATTTGATAACACTCCTTAAGTTATTTCGCGGCAGGTACCGGTTGGCCAGAAGGGCTGCAGCTGGGGCAGTTGCTGAGGCAAAACCCGAGTGTGGGAGGAGTTCGGCGAGGCCATGGAGAAGGACTTTCGAATGGCCTCAAGGAAGTTCTGGCAAACCGTGAGACGACTCAGAAAGGGGAAACAGGGCTTGTCTCAGGCTGTGCTCAGCAGGGGGGGAGAACTGCAGACCCGGACTGGGGATATTGTCGAGCGGTGGAAAGAACACTTTGAGGAACTCCTGAACCCGACCAACACGTCCTCTGTGGAAGAGGCAGAGTCTGAAGACTCAGGGGAAGACTCGTCCATATGCCTGGCGGAGGTCGTTGAGGTAGTTAAAAAGCTCTTCAGCGGCAAAGCGCCAGGAGTGGATGAGATTCGACCAGAGATGCTAAAGGCTCTGGACATTGTTGGGCTGTCTTGGTTGACACGTCTCTTCACTGTCGCGTGGAAGTCGGGTACAGTGCCTGAGGAGTGGCAGACCAGACATTCTTGTTTTACGTACTCATTTGTTTGTTTACCATATTTTATCTTAAAGTTTCATGTTTTCTATTTTTAAATGATGTATTATACTATTGCACTGTGTTTATTGTTCCAAGCGAAATTCCTTCTCTGTGTAACATACTTGGCAATAAAACATATTCTAATGTTATCTTGCTGAGGTTTTAAATGAGCTGCCTTCTATCTCCCACATATTTCTGACAGTTTACAATAACATGTTCTACCGTTTCCTCTTTGGCTGTATCGTGTTTTCCTACTTTAAGTATTTTCGTTTTTTTATTGAATTATAAAATAAATACCCACAATTGTGCATAACATGTTATGACGTTGTCAAGGTAATATCAGCAAAGTGCTGTTCCTTTTGTATTTATACCATTTCAGGCCCTTGCAGCTTGTAAAACACAGATTTACCAGGTGAGTCAGTTGGTCCCTGAGGGTTCAGGGTTTTAAGGGTTTAGGGAGGACATTGGGATTGGTTCTGGACCGCCTCTATAGGACGACCTAGCTAACGAAATAACCACTTCTCGGGTTGGATTTCAAAAATAATTATTTTTCTTCTTGGCAAAAATGTATCAAACAGAAATAAATACACACATTAAAATAATAATAATAAAAGGTTCTTAAAGTATTTTCGTAAGTTCTGTTGATTCTTAAATACGTTAGAATGTGTTTCCAACACTTGAAAAATAATTTCAAGTGAAGAAGTCACATGGATTTTTATTTTTTATTTTAGAATATAACTGATATTCTGCTCTATGTGCACTTTTTAAACCTTCAGTCTGAAAAAGCTAAATGCTTACAGCAAATAATTGAAGTTAAACATTAATAAGTATTGAACACGTCACCATTTTTCTCAGTAAATATATTTCTGAAGGCGAAATTTTCACCAGATGTCGGTAACAACCCAAGTAATCCATACATATAAAGAAAACCAAACAAACAAGTTCAGAAATTAAGTTATGTGTAATAAAATGGAATGACACAGGGAAACACTAACTGAAATGTATTTAATACTTGGTACAAAAGCCTTTGTTGGTAATGACAGCTTCAAGACGCCTCCTGTATGGAGAAACTAGTTGCATTGCTCAGGTGTGATTTTGGCCCATTCTTCCACACAGTCTTCAAATCTTGAAGGTTCCGTGGGCTTCTTCTATGAACTCTGATCTTTAGTTCTTTCCATAGATTTTCTATTGGATTCAAGTCAGGTGATTGGCTGGGCCATTCTAGCAGCTTTATTTTCTTTCTCTGAAACCAATTGAGAGTTTCCTTGGCTGTGTGTTTGGGATCATTGTCTTGCTGAAATGTCCACCCTCGTTTCATCTTCATCATCCTGCGGTACATTTTCCATTAATCCTTCCTGGAATTATATGAAGTTTGCCAGTGCCGTATGCTGAAAAACAGCCCCACACCATGATGTTCCCACCTCCAAACTTCACTGTTGGTGTGGTGTTTTTGGGGTGATGTGCAGTGCCATTTGACCTCCAAACATGGTGTGTATTATGGCATCCAAAGAGTTCAATGTTGGCCTCATCTGACCAGACTATATTCTCCCAGTATTTCACAGGCTTGTCTAAATGTTGTGCAGCAAACTTTAAACGAGCTTCAACATGCTTTTTCTTCAGCAATGGAGTCTTGTGTGGTGAGCGTGCATACAGGCCACGGCGGTTGATGCATTAGTTATTGTTTTCTTTGAAACAATTGTACCTGCTAATTCCAGGTCTTTCTGAAGCTCTCCACAAGTGGTCCTTGGCTCTTGAACAACTCTTCTGATAATTATTTTCACTCCAGTCAGAAATCTTACGAGGAGCACCTGGTCGTGGCCGGTTTATGGTGAATGATGTTCTTTCCATTTCCGGATTATAGCCCCAACAGTGCTCACCGGAACATTCAGAAGTTTAGAAATCCTTCTGTAACCAATGCCATCAGTATGTTCTGCAACAATAAGGTTGCGAAGGTCTTGAGAGAGCTCTTTGCTTTTACCCATCATGAGATGTTTCTTGTGTGACACCTTGGTAATGAGACACCTTTTTATAGGCCATCAGTTGGGACTGAACCAGCTGATATTAATTTGCACTGACAAGGGGCAGGATTGCTTTCTAATTACTGATAGATTTCAGCTGGTGTCTTGGCTTTCCATGCCTTTTTGCACCTCCCTTTCTTCATGTGTTCAATACTTTTTCCCTGTCATTCCATTTTATTCGACATAACTTAATTTCTGAACGTATTTGTTTTGTTTTGTTTGTATGTATGGATTACTTGGGTTGTTACCAACATCTGGTGAAAATTCCATGTCAATAGCACCTTTAGAAATATATTTACTCAGAGAAATGGTGACGTGTTCAATACTTATTTTACCCACTGTATGTTGTCTTGAATGAAAAAGTGCTTGTAACAATCACAACCTACACAAAACATAAGATTTACCAAAAACTCCTAAAGCTAGCTAACCTAACCAAACACATTATTTGCCAGTCTTAACATTGATTATACAGGTAAGAAACAGTAAATATACACATGGGAAGTGAAGATAACATGGCATTATGAAAGATATTACTTTAGGTAAGTTTCAGAAGACTGAAGCTGTTTTGTCATAACTTCTTGTCTTTTGTGTGTACATTTCTAGATGATATAAGAAAATATGCTCAACTGTGTCAGTGGTTACAAGACTTGGAGCCCCTGGTTTAATCATTAAAAATGTATTGTGATTAAATGTTACACACTTCTTTAAGATAACATTTTGATACGAAAAATTACCAGTATAATTATAAATGTTATTTCAGTGTAGCACAAACTTTCCCTCTGAAATAAAGTACAGTAGAAATGTAAAGTAGCATTAAGTAAATACTACACTTCATTCATTTGACAGCTTTGGTCTCTCGTTACTTTCTAAAATATGATGTTTGCATAGATTGAACTACCCAACAATATATAACATTAGATCCTAAATGATTCATTGATTAGTCAATCAACAGTAAATTCCCTCTTTAGGTTTCCGCAAAGTGTGTTTCCTTGCTGAGCTGTCGGATCATTAAGGATATCTTTTGGCTTCTTTATTCAAAATGGCAATAAAGTTTGCAACTCAATGAGCAATTTGAAAGCCTTTACATAATACAGAGACTCTTCAGTTTGTTCTTGCTATAAACTTGCTTAGCTTGGCTCGAAGGCATTTTTTCAATTCAGTCATACTTCAGTTATGGCACAAAATTGTTTTAACCATGTCTCATTTATTTACTGATTTCCTCAACAATACACTTGTGATTTTTGAAATTACAAAGACGAGAGAATCTTTTAGCGCAAACTGCACAACTAAGTGTCTTCACCCCTGTGTGGACAGTCATGTGTTGTGTCAGGTTTCCCTTTTGTGCAAATGTCTTACCACAATATGAACAACTAAATGGTTTCTCCCCTGTGTGGACAGTCATGTGTTTTGTCAGACTTCCCTTTTGAGTGAATCGTCTATCACAAACTGAACAACTGAACTGTTTCTCCCCTGTGTGGACAGTCGTGTGTTTTGTCAGGTTTCCCTTTTGTGCAAATGTTTTACCACAATATGAACAACTAAATGGTTTCTCCCCTGTGTGAAGAGTTAAGTGTCTTCCTAGATCCCCCTTTTGAGTGAATCTTTTACCGCAAACTGAACAACTAAATGGTTTCTCCCCTGTATGGACAGTCAAGTGTCGTCTCAAATGTTGACTTAGTGTGAATCCTTTACCACAAACTGAACAACTAAATGGTTTTTCCCCTGTGTGGACAATCGAGTGTCGTTTCAGATTTTGCTCAAAAGTGAATTTTTTACCACAGACTGAACAACTAAATAATTTTCCCCCAGTGTGGATTCGAGTGTGTTTCTTCAGATGTCCCTTGTTGCCAAAGCTTCCAGCACATTCAGACGAGCCAATTGATGCGTTTCCAGTATTACAGTCGATATCACTTACAGGTATTTCATTGTTTAGCAGAGGGTTTAAATTTGATTGAGGTTCCTGAGTGTCCTCCCAATCTCTATAGTCATCAGTCTCAAATTCAGAGTAGTAGGAAGTCCCATCAGTAGCTGGTTCTAAAGGACTTTCTGGATCTGAGTCTCTGGGTGGTTCCGGTCCTCCATAGTCCTCTCCATCAGCTTCTGTTTTCGAATGCTCTGCCTCTCTATTCTCCTCAGTTTGTCTTTGATGAAGCTGTGAGGACTGAACTTCTTCTTCATCATCATCTTCACTCTTCACAGGGACAGGAGTGAATGAGAACTTGGTATCAGCCTCCTCCAGCCCTTGAAGCTGCTCTCCCTCCTGACCGGTCCAGAGTTCCTCCTGTTCCTCTTTAATGTGTGGGGGCTCTGGGTCCTCCTGGTCCAGACTGGAGCTCCATTCCTGCTGCTCAGGGGGAACCTCTTCTTTAACCACCAACAGCTGCTGGATGTCTGTGGAGATTAATGAAATAAATTCACACATTTTAGAAACCTCATATCAATATCACTAATATTTAAGAGGTTTATCATTGAAGAAGTGGTGAATTTGTTGTACATGAGAGAAGCATGGACCCTAAATAGAAATGCTGTATGGTGCGATCATAAACATCATAGATTGGCTTGTGTTGCATTGACTGGCGCCACTACCCACCCTCATCAACAGACTTTCACTAGCCTATGCAGCGACTACCTGTTCAACTTACTGTAACAAGTTCCCCTGAGCGGCTATTTCTAGTAGGGGTGGGGGGAAAAAAACTCAATAATCGTTGATTTTAAAGTAAATTCTCAATGTTATGATTGCCTGTTACAATTCCCTGACATCAGGCTCTCCATTGCTAACAACTGCCCCTCAATGCAACCGACATAATCCACATTTGTCATGTTTACGTTCTAAACTACGCTAAATACTAGCAGAACTTGGGTGAGAGCAGCTGAGATTGAGCAGCCGAATAATCCAATCGGCACCACTTGGTTTAAATAGCTATAGTACAGAAGCATTGTTACTGACACAGCGATACTCTACAACCGAACCAAAGCTAAAGTCATGGAATCAATGAGGAAAGTGCAACCACAACACTGGTGCCTCCTTTGATGAGTCCCCCAGGGAACCCCTGTGACATGGCAATGACATCACCAAGACTATATACATTAGCGCAAGGACGATCACGGAAATCCATTTATTCTTCAAGTCGACATTCGCTTTTTTCTCCGACGCCAGATGAGAATCAGTGCCCCACTTAACCCTCCGACAGAGTGGTACGGTCCTAAGCAAGAAACTCTTCGTAGAGTAAAAAGCACAATATTTACCTCATAGATGTGGTAGAGGTGAAGCATAAAGCTGAATAATTCCTAAATACATAAGTACAGTACCTGGAATTTTACTTGACTGATCTGAATACTTCCTCCAGAACTGGTTCCCAGCAGTTTAAAGTGATAATAAAACAATGAAACTGAACCAACCTGCTCTTTGTATCCGGACTTCAGGGATGAAAACAGCGTCCAGGAGTTTCCGTTGTCGCTCGTTCTCCTCTTTAGAACGAGAAAGTTCCTCCTCGTGCTCTGCTATCGTTCTTTCAAACAGCTCAAATATCTCTTCAGCAGCTGCAGTGAGTCTCTGGTTGACTAAAGATCTCAGTATTTGTGCTTTAGACATGTTAACACAACGACATAAACTTAAAAACGGTTTGCTCTCTCCGACCTTCGCTGTGTTGCTAAAGTTTGCGTCCGTCTACTTCCTGTTAGCATGCTAACTTGATTAGCTTCGTAGGACACCAGGAGACCATCCGGACGTTTTCAATTAAGAGACACACCAGAGTCCACTCACACAGGTTTATCTGGACGTTTTGGGTCGATGGAATATATAGTTAAGTCTATATAGGCTGAGCTCCGTATACGTCTATTTTCAGCTAGCTAGCTTCGCTTAGCATTCTTGGCTAACAGAGATACGACTGCAAAAAGTCTACTTAAACAAAGTAATACGGGCTCTGGTGGTTTACTCCAGTTGTATCTGAATAACTATGTGACTAAGAGAGTCGGACTCACGGGGAAAACTGGTTTACAACGAGGCGGAAAACCCCCTTCAACCAGCTTCCGCATATCGTTGGTGAACGGTTTCCGGTACTTCTTCTTCGTAGACTTTTTTACGGCAGTTGGCAGCCACGATGTTACATTACTGCCACCCTCAGGTTTTATTCTCCCCCAGTCCAGTCCTCATTAAAAACCTAAATAGCCACTTCAGTTCAGTTTCATTTTATTCACAACATAGTTAAAATACAGTATTTAAAAACAATCATCTGATACAAAAACAACTAAACAAATAGTATTTAAGATATATGATGTGTAGTATGAAAAGTGCACGTATTATACATGTTTTGTATGGACCCATGTGTCTGAAATAAAAGTTAAATACATACAGTAACAATCAATACATACACAACACCTACGACTAACCAAAGACCCTTAACATTAACCAACCCAACCCTTAAATCTAAAGACACTTATTCCACCAGTCTTAAAATTGATTATATAGGTAAAATACAATAGAGAAATGTGACATATGGCAAGTGAAGCTACCTGTATTATTTCAAAGTGATTTTAGAGAAGAACACTATCGTTTAAATGTCCACAGCTGTTTATAGGATTCAAACTATAATATTTTTGTAGCAACTGTTGTTGTAGGAGCCGTTAGTAATATCTGCTTTATGTCTGTTTAAAAGGAACCTCCATGAACTGTCAACTTTTGAAAAGTCCTGACCTCACCAACCTTCTCTTTGGTGTCTTAACAAGATTTAGACATGAGAATGTTGCTCTGATGACCGAAGTCCAGACTGCAGTGGGCAATAAGGATGACTTCAAAGTGGAAATGACTGATACCATCTCCAACGACTTTTACGTGGATGACTGTTTAAAATCTTTGCCCACAGAGGAAGAACCAATGCAGCTGGTAATAGATTTTACTGATATATTTTTAAAGGAGGGATTTCTTCTTTTTTAAAGTGGACAAGCAATAGTCGGGCTGTATTGTCATCTCTTCCCGAGGCAAAGCGGTCCAAAACAACCAGGCAGCTGCACTTGGAACAAGACAACCTGGCTGTAAAGATGGCACTTGAAGTGAATTTGCTCACCGAAAGTGACACTTTCACATTCAAGCCTGCAGTGGAGAAACCACCACACATCAGACGTGGTATTCTTTCAATCCTCAGTTAAATCTGTGACCCGTGAGGATTCTTGTCATCATTCACCTTGCTACCAAAACTGCTGTCGCAAGGAATGTGTAGAAAAAAACATATCCGGGTATGGCCCTATTCCCTTAAATCCCCAACGCATTTCCGGAAGATCCATAGGTCAAAAGAGACCCAATGGCGAACGCCATCATCACAAATTCTGAAAATGCAACCACCAAACTTATAAACTTATTTTCTAGGTGGACCTAACTAAAGACCCTAGTTGTTTGGTTCCTGAGACCAAAGCTATTCTTCTCGAGCTAAGAAGAAAGAGGAATTAAGTTGTTGCTTCTTTAACTGTTGCCGGCTCATCCATCAGGGATGCAGTCAGTAGTCAATCACTCTCCGTAAGTGACATCTCCAGAGTAGAATCTGCCATTATTACCTTAAGTCAGCAAGCATCATTCAAGGAGGAATTCTCTTTGTTGGAAAGTGGATTGGCTCCTGTGTTGAAAGATGATTTGTTGAGTCATATGTTCATATGTTCTCAACATACAAAAAATGATACATTATACAGGCATTATGAAATATATTACTTTCAGCAAGTTTCAGAAGACTGAAGCTGTTTTGTCATCATTTCTTGTACTTTGCGTTTGTTGCACTTTTGCTCTGGTTTATGCTTTTAGATGCTTGTTTAAGAAAGGAGATGCACTTATGACTTCTGGTGACGAGTAGTTCTCTTGAATACCTATGTTGAATACACTTCCTGTAAGTCGCTTTGGATAAAAGCGTCTGCTAAATGACTGTAATGTAATGTAATGTATTTCCTCCATGATATAAGAAAATATGCTCAACTATGTCGGTGGTAACAAGACTGGGAGCCACTGGTTTAAGCATAACATTTTTATTGTGACTGTAACACACTGTTGTAGTCAATGTAGCACAATCTTTCTCTCTGAAATATAGTGGAGTAGAAATGTAAAGTCATGCAATTTGAAAATGTATGTTGCACTTCATCCAAGTGACCCATCGACCTCAGCGCCCGGTTCCCTTGATTTCAGTCCCTGGGATGAAGAGTCGTCCGTTCCTTTTCACCAGACCAGTGAATAGCCTAAACAATATTCCAACAAGCATTCTACATTAACGTAATACACAGACTATTAAGTTGGTTAACGCAAGTGTCAGATTCTTACTATAAACAGGCCTAGCTTGGCTGTAATTCATTTGTTCAATGAAGTCATACTTCAATTATGGCACAAAATTACAGTTTAAAGCAAAATCAATGAAGTAATGAATTTAAACTGGAGAGAAAATGTTGCTCAAGAAAAAGAAGGTTAAATATTTGCCTCAGTTTCATCACCTATGATGATTCAGCTCAAACCTTAGTGCTGTATAGGGGAAATAAAATACTTAATAATAAATAATTTAAAACAATTATTAATAAATACATGACACATTAAAAAGGACAAAATATTACAGAGACAAATACCAACACAATTGTGTTATTAAATTAATGTGTAGCTTCATCTTAGCTGAACAAACTTATTCTGCAGTCTATCAGCCAGTTTTGAAGTGTTTAACCGTGTCTCATTTATTTCTGATACCCTCACCAATACACCTGTGATTTTTGAGACAAAATAATCTTTGATCGCAAACTGTACAACTAAGTGGCTACTCACCTGCGTGGACGGTCATGTGTTGTGTCAGGTTTCCTTTTTGTGCAAATCTTTTACCACAATATGAACAACTAAATGGTTTCTCCCCTGTGTGGACCATCAAATGTCGTTTCAGATTTTGCTCTAGTGTGAACTTTTTACTACAATTTGAGCAATTAAATGGTTTCTCTCCTGTGTGGACAAATAAGTGTCGTCTCAGATCCCCCTTTTGAGTGAATCTCTTACCACAAATTGAACAAATGAATTTTTTCTCCACTGTACGGACCATCAAATGTTGTCTCAGATGTGGATTTAGTATGATTTCTTTGCCAGAAACTGAACAACTAAATTGTTTCTCCCCTGTGTGGACAATCAAATGTCGTTTCAGATTCTGCTCTAGTGTGAATTCTCTACTACAAACTGAACAGCTAAATGGTTTCTCTCCTGTGTGGACAATCATGTGTCTCCTGAGAGCCCCTTTTTGAGTGAATCTTTTATCACAAACTGAACAACTGAACTGTTTCTCGCCTGTGTGGACAGTCATGTGTTTTGTCAGGTTTCCCTTTTGTGCAAATGTTTTACCACAATATGAACAACTAAATGGTTTCTCCCCTGTGTGGAGAGTTAAGTGTCTTCCCAGATCCCCCTTTTGAGTGAATCTTTTACCACAAACTGAACAACTAAATGGTTTCTCCCCTGTATGGACAGTGAAATGTTGTTTCAGATTTTGCTCTCGCGTGAATTTTTTGTCACAAACTGAACAACTAAATGGTTTCTCCCCTGTGTGGACAGTCAAGTGTCTGTTAAGAGTACTAACGAATACAAATGTTTTGCCACAAACTGAGCATTGAAATGGTTTCACTCCTGATTGGATTCCAGTGTGTTTCTTCAGATGTCCCTTGTTGCCAAAACTTCCAGCACATTCAGACGAGCCAATTGATGCGTTTTCAGTTTTACAGTTGATTTCACTTACAGGTATTTCATTGTTTTTCTGAGGGTTTAAATCTGACTGAGGTTCCCGAGTGTCCTCCCAATCTCCACTGTCATCAGTGTCAGGTTCAAAGTAGTGTGAAGTCCCATCAGCAGCTGGTTGTAAATGCTCTTCCTCTCTGTTTTCCTCAATTTGTCTTTGATGAAGCTGTGAGGACTGAACGTCCTCCTTATCACCATCATCACTCTTCACAGGAGTGAATGAGAACTTGATATCAGCCTCCTCCAGACCTTGAAGCTGTTCTCCCTCCCTCCTGGTCCAGAGTTCCTCCTGTTCCTCTTTAATGTGTGAGGGCTCTGGGCCCCGCTGGTCCAGACTGGAGCTCCACTCTTGCTGCTCAGGGGGAACCTCTTCTTTAACCACCAACAGCTGCTGAGCGTCTGTGGCAGGTAATTAAAATAGATTCATAAGTCTTTGATATATCATATTGATCACTCTCTTATTCTCATAAGAATTTCATACAAACACTTATTAAAGAATCATTATATAATAGTCCAAATGAGCTCCATCACCACCAACTAAAAGAGTCAAATCTTGCTATTTTCTTTCTCTCTGCATCTTTTTTTTCTGTGCTTATCAGGGTTTTTATTTGTTGCGAGGCATAGTGACAGTAGTGTCTCCTCGCAAAAGAAACAGCAAATACTACAATGATGGTGTGACAACATTAAAGGTGATATGTGAAGTTGTGTGTTTGTCATTGGTATTAATGTTACCACAATCCTGTTTGAAGAGAGGTTTGTCTGGTCAAGAAGTAAGAAAAGTGAGGACATTCAGCAAGGACTTTCACCCAGAGAGGTTAGATTGTTTGATATATTAAGATAGCTTTTCTATTGATGGTCATTCGTTTAGTTTAATAATATTTTTGTTATTGTTTAGTTTACTTAGTTTTTGGTTTGGTCATTTGTTTTGAATTGGGTAACACTGTGGGCACCTGTGGTTATATATAGGAGTAGGCAGGTATAGGACCAGCACCCACCGGGGTGGGCCTATGGTTTTTTACCAGTGCAGGAGAGTCAGTGACAGAATTACCTTTGTTCTTTTGTTGGTTTGCCTTCTTTCTTTGACCAAATAAATAATCAGAAACACAGAATTCTGCATTATCTCTTTTGCTTGCGTAAACCACAAACCCATGGTGCGTCAGTGGCCTTTTGATTTAAATTTGTTTTGGGGATTTTTCGGACAATTGGCCACTACAAGCACTATAACATAAATTCCTATTTTTGTGTGTGATGACAGACATTTTAAACAGGCCCTATTATGCTATTTTCCAGGTACATATTTTTATCTCAAGTTACAGTTACAACATGTTTACATGCGTTAATGCTCATAATCCTCCTTTTTTTCATCCTGGCTGTCCTGTAGCACCTCTTCTCACCCTCTCTCTGAAGTGCTCCGTTGCAGCTCCTCCCTCGAGAAAACAAAGTCTGCTCTGATTGGTCAGCTAGCCCGCTCGGTTGTGATTGGTCAACGATTCACATTTAAAAAAACTCTTCCTCCGGAGCTTCAGCTCTGTCTCTCTCTTTTGATGTTTGAGGGCCAAACTAGCCGGAAGGAGGTTTACGTCACTTCTGTAACATTATGACCTCATAAAGTTACGTAAGTGAAGGAGAGAATTCAATGGAGCCGTTTCAGGCAGCTCTGGAGCTTCTGAGGGGGAGGGTAACTCCTTTTAGGCGTGGACTTCAGGTTTTACACTCTACGGATCTTTTACATGTACAAAAATATATATAACACACTAAAGAAGAGGGGAAACGTGGAAAAGCATCATAGGGCCACTTTAACACAATAGGAATCTGTGTTTTACAGCAACACATCATATTCTATACGACTGTCGTGTTTGTAGCGTCGCTATCCTGTTAGAACCAAGTATCTCTAAAAAGAAAAACAGTACTTGCTCACTGCTTGTAACATATCATTTTCACAGTGTGTATCAGTCATTTTACTTCAGTTAAGGATCTGAATACTTGATCGAGCACTGGTTCCCACAATATAAAGTGATAATGAAACTGAACAAACCTGCTCTTTGAATCCGGACTTCAGGGTTGAAAACAGCGTCCAGGAGTTTCCGTTGTCGCTCGTTCTCCTCTTTGGAACGAGAAAGTTCCTCCTCGTGCTCTGCTATCGTTCTTTCAAACAGCTCAAATATCTCTTCAGCAGCTGCAGTGAGTCGCTGGTTGACTAAAGATCTCAGTATTTGTGCTTTAGACATTTTTACTTAATCACAGAATCTTTCCATCCAGACAAACTTCCTGCTAGCATGCTAACTTAATTAGCTCCGTAGGACACCAGGAGACAATCCGGATGTTTTCCGACACAGAGTCCACTCGGAGAGGTTTATGGAGACATTTTGTTTCAATGAAAAAACGCAGTTTAGTCTCCACCGACGAGCTCTGTGTGGCTGAGTTCCGTCTATTTCCAGCTAGCAAGCTACGCTAGCTTCAATTAGCATTCTTAGCTAAGAGAGAAACGTCTGAGGTGAAACCTTTCACAAAGTCCACTTTAACCAGTTTATCCACACCAACGGGCTCTAGTGGTTCACTCCGGTTGTATCTGGAAAGGGGGGAGGGACTCACGGGGGAAAACCGGTTTACAACAAGGAGGGAAAAAACCTCTTCACTCGGCAGAAGTTTTCTTGAATGGTTTCCGGTACTTCTTCTTCTTTGATGGTTTTACGGCAGTTGGCATCTACGATGTTGCATTACTGCCACCTTCAGGTTTTATTCTCCCCGGTCCAAAAACCTAAATAACCACTTCAGCTTCAATTTATTAATAACACAGTAAAAACACAGTATTTAAGAACAATCATCCGAGACATGTGAAATGAGACACCCTGATAGACACTAAACAAACAGTATTTAGAAATGTGTTGTCTAGTAAAAATAATAGTGCATGTATTATACAATAACAAGCACAACCTACACAACACAGGCGTACCAAAGACTGTTAAAAGTAACTAACCTAAACCTAAAAAAAAAATCAATTGTTGGGCACACATACAACATTTTACATTATGCCGGCATTGTGAAAGATATGACTTTCAGTAAGATTCATAAGATTGTAGCTGTTTTGTCACCATATCTTGTCCTTATTGTGTGAACATTTCCTGCATGATATAAGGATAAATGCTCATGCTATGCTGTGATTCAACGTAACACACTGCTTTTAACGAACAATGTCAATATAAAAAATATTACCAGTATAACTATAGATCATATAAATGTAGCACAATCTTTCCCTCTGAATTATAGTGGAGTATATATATGTAAACTCATGCAATTTGAAAGTGACCAACTGACCTCCGCACCCAGGTCCCTTGATTTCAGTCCGTAGGATGAAGAGAATCGTTCCCTTTCACCAGACCAGCGAGTAGCCTAAACAATATTCCAACTAGCTTTCTGCATCAACATAATACAGAGACTATGAAGTTCATTTCCGCTGACATTAGACACACCGGAGAGATCTGCACTCTATTCAGTGTATATATTATACATAACACTCTAAAAGCTTGAAGAAAAAACTTGATATAGTTCAATAATTATTTTAATCAATACATACATGAAACATGCAAAATTACAAAATACTGCAGAGACAAATAAAATAATCTAAATTGTTGTGTAGGTTCATTTTAGCTGAAAAAAAAAGCTTATTATGGAGTCCGTACCAGTCTGACAGATCTTAGCTGCTCGAACCGACACACTTGTGATTTTTGACATAACAGAGCCGAGTGAATCTTTTGTCGCAAACAGTACAGCTAAGTGGTTTCTCCCCTGTGTGGACAGTCAAGTGTCGTTCCAGATCTCCCTTTTGTGTGAATTTTTTACTACAATATGAACAACCGAATGGTTTCTCCCCCGTGTGGACAGTCAAGTGTCTTCTCAGATGTCCCTTTTGTGCAAATTTTTTACCACAAACTAAACAATTATATGGTTTGTCCCCTGTGTGAGTAGCCGAGTGCCGTCTCAGATTTTGCTTTAGTGTGAATGTTTTGCTACAAACTGAGCAACTAAAGGGTTTCTCCCCAGAGTGGACAGTCAAGTGTGTTCTGAGATTGAAATCGTGTGCAAACTTTTTACTACAAACTGAACAACTGAATGGTTTCTCCCCTGTGTGGACAGTCAAGTGTCGTCTTAGAATACTTTGGCGTGCAAATCTTTTGCCACAAATGGAACAAAGAAATAGTTTCACTCCTGATTGGATTCCAGTGTGTTTCTTCAGATGTCCCTTGTTGCCAAAGCTTCCAGCACATTCAGAAGAGCTGATAGATGTTGTCCCAGTATTACTGTCCATATCACTGATAGTAGTTTGCAGAGGGTTTAAATGTGACCGAGGTTCCTTAGTCTCCTCCCAATCTCTACTGTCATCAGTCTCAGGTTCAGAGTAGTGTGAAGTCTCACAAGCAGCTGGTTCTAAAGGACTGTCTGGATCGGAGTTCCTGGGTGGTTCTGGTCCTACATAGTCCTCTCCATCAGCTTCTGTTTTCAAATGCTCTGCCTCTCTGTTCTCCTCAGTTTGGCTTTCATAAAGCTCTGAGGACTGAGCTTCCTCTTCATCATCATCATCATCTTCACTCTTCACAGGGACAGAAGTGAATTGGAAGTTAATATCAGCCTCCTCTAGCCATTGAATCTGCTCTCCCTCCTGACTGGTCCAGAGTTCCTCCTGTTCTTCTTTAATGTGTGGGGGCTCTGGGTCCTCCTGGTTCCGACTGGAGCTCCAGTCCTGCTGCTCAGGGGAAGCCACCTCTCTTCTCATCAACAGCTGCTGGACATCTGTGGAGAAAAGAAAAAAAAATACAGACACCTTAGAAAAACTGTATTAATTAGCTAAAAAAGTAGCTCCACCACCAACAACAGTCAAATCCTGCTTTTACATTAACGCATGAGGATGCATCAACGGGGAAACGAAGCAGTCAAACTTCACATTTTACCGTCACACTGTAATAAATCTATATTCTTGTCAAAGGCTAATGTCATTCTCACAATTTATTTGGGGCGAAACACAATGTGTTCAAGGAGCGTCAGAAATATAAATATCTTAAATTATAAACCAATCAATCTTTAATTATGACAGATTTCTCAGCTTCTTGCTATAATAAACATGCTTCTTCCATCCCGCTGGCGGGTTTTGGTGTTCACAGGGTTAATCACAGTATAACATACAGTCCTGATTGTTGAATATTTCACAAGCACACTGTGAAAAACACTGCTGCATTAATGTGTATGTTGCAACTTACTGCTGTAGTTTTAGCTCCTTTATGTACTGTTGGCTTGTTTAATCTACAGTGTTGTGGTCTTGTGAGAACCACAGGACAATAACACTGTATATAAAATATTTCCCTCTGAGATGTAGTGGATTAGAAGTTACATAAAATGAAAATACCCATGTAAAGTACAAGTACCTCTGCGCTGTGCCATGGTTCGTATGTGGAAGGTTCGACCGTGTCCTGCAGCCTCGGCCTTCTGTCGTGCTCTGCGCCGCGCCATGGCTTGTCTGTGCAAAGCTCGCCGTCGTTCTGCAGCCTCTGGTGTTTGCCGTGCTCTGTGCCGTGCCATGGCTTGCCTGTGCAGTGCTCGCCGACGTTCTGCAACCTCTGGTGATTCCTGGGCTCTGTGCTGTGCCATTGCTTGTCTGTGCAAGACTCGCCGGCGTTCTGCTGCCTCTGGAGATTCTTGTGCTCTGTGCTGTGCCATGGCTTCTCTGTGCAGAGCTCGACCAAGTTCTGCAGCCTCTGCCCTTTGTTGTGCTCTGCGCTGTGCCATGGCTAGTCTGTGCGAGTCTTTGCGGCGCTTTGCAGCTTCTGGCGTTTCGTTTGCTAGTTGTTGACGTTTCTTGGTTATATAAAGTGCCCGTCGATACTCTGTTTGTTGTTCGGTTTCTGTCAAGCGAGCTACTTTCCGTCTCTCTGACTCCCTTTTTTTGCGATACTCTGTTTGTTGTAGTGTTTCTGTCATGCGAGTTCTTTTCTTTCTCTCTGCATCCTTTTTTTTGCGACACTCTCTTTGTTGTAGTGTTTCTGCCATGCGAGCTCTTTTCTTTCTCTCTGCATCCTTTTTTCTGCGCTTATCGGGATTTGATTTGTAGCGCGGCATAGCGACAGCAAAAGCACAAAGTTGAATCCGACAAATGAGCAAGAAAGACCTCAGGTTTGTCACCAAATCTGTAGAGGAATGGTGACACAGAAAACGTTTGTGCAATAGCAGACAAATGTGCTATGGTTTAATGCTGATCAGAATTGATAACAATGCATCCTCAAAGGCAACTGAAGGAGCTACATGAATATAAATTACAAATAATGTAGGGACTGAAGTGAATATAACCAAATTAATTTTGCGTGCAGAAAAACTTAAAATGTTGACTTTGTCACTGTATAATGCACACAGAATAAAAGCTGAACAACGTGTACACTGTTAACTGAAATGTGGGAAATCGTGATTAAAATTTTTGTGCAGGAGTTCTATGAATTTTGTTTTTGAATGAAACAAAGGCATGCATGAATATAGAAGTTTTGACCACTATGATGCAGAGTAAAAATAAAGTATTAATCTGTGGAATATTCAAATATTAATGTTACATACCGTGTAACTACCGCAGTAGTTGAGTAAATGCAATATGTTACATTGCATCACTGCTTGTTACAGAGTATTTGGTGTATGTGGTAATAGTACTTGTATTTAATTAAATTATTTGAATACTTAATCTAGGGCTGGTTTCCTAGCTGTATAAAGTGAGAATAAAACAATGAAACTGAACCAACCTGCTCTGTGTATCCGGACTTCAGGGATGAAAACAGCGTCCAGTAGTTTCCGTTGTCGCTCGTTCTCCTCTTTAGAACGAGAAAGTTCCTCCTCGTGCTCTGCTATCGTTCTTTCAAACAGCCCAGATATCTTTTCAAAGGAATTTGGATTTTACTGAATCACAGCAACTTTTCCTCCAGACACACTCCGTTATAAACAGTTTGCTCACTCTGACGTGCTGTGTTGCTAGGTTACGTTCGCGTCCGTCTACTTCCTGCTAGCTCGCTAACTGCGTTAGCTCCAGAGAGGATCAGGAGACAATCCGGACGTTTTCACATACAGGGAACAGCACATATACCTTTCATATATGTGCATCTGGATATTGTGGGGCCATGAATAATACAGTTTAGTCTCTATCGAAAAGTCTCTCCGACTATCGGTGTGTGGCCGAGCTCCGTCTCCGTCTCTTTCAGCTAGCAAGCTATGCTAGCTTCGCTTAGCATGCTGGGCTAACAGAGACGAGTCTGAGGTGAAAACATCCCGAAAATGTGCCCAAAGTCCACTTAAACAAACGTGTTCCCGCTCCGGTTGTATCTGATGAATGACGTGATGGACTAGTAGAACTAAGGTGAGAAATAAATGGCTTGAGGTCCCGGGTATAACCCTCTTCAGCCGGACTCCGCTTTGATCAAGTTAGCATGGTTAGCCTCAGGAGGTAAACTACTTCCGGTACCTCCTCTCTTCTTCGTCGAGGTTTTATTGGTAGTTTTCATCCAAGATTTTGCAGTTCAGCCACCCTATGGTTGTATTCTTCCCCAGTATCCATATTTTTAAAAACGCTTTCCTGGGAAAAGGTATATGTAAAGGAATGTCACCATGTATAACATACTTGGACCTCATTCAAACTTAAATAACCTACAAAGTGTTTACTTTTAATTAACTTTTCAAGTCTTCCAAACAGGAAGTAGTTCATTTCATTTGTATAGTCATCTTGTTCTCTTAACTTTTATTACCAAAAAGATAAAAAATATATATCAGACACACAACTATGATTAACTAACCAAGGTGGAGTTGGACACGCCATAAATGGACTTGCACCATGCACTCTAGACTAGACCGTGGGGCTCTAGATCATTTAAATAGGACCCTAAGTGTCAGTGTGGTAAATTAACTGATCAGATTTCTATTTCGTAATTAGGACCAGCTAGAAAATAGATAGGAAGTAACTGTAGGATACATTGGAGACATGACTTCTCCAAACATGGACGATATTATTCATACAAAAAGGGGAAATGTATCTGTGTTGCTTGTGAAGCTGAATGACACCTGTGAATGTTATTACATCATATAGTTTATAATTATTAATACAGATACCATCATATAAGCAGCAAGTTGTCATTATTTATCGTAATCTGTAACAGGTGTGGTGTTGTAGCACATATGAATGAAGGACATGGAACAGAGTATTTTATTACAAAAAATGGAAAAAAGCGACAGAATGCAATTTACAAACAGCCCTGTCCGTCTGCTACACTTATTTGTATTCATATTCTTTTTTTTAGGTAATACTGGATAACTTGGGCATCGAACAAACACTTATTTAAATAAAGCCCTGAGACATTTTATAAGTTTAGAGAGGAAACGCCTCTTTAGTGGAACTGTTTACAACTGATCTGAGACATGACAGGTAACTTTGCACCACTGGTTGTAATTGATACAAATGCATTGTGATTAAATGTAACTCACTGTACATCTTTAATATAAAGTCTTAGTCTGAAGAGTGACCAATATAACTAGAGAATCTCTTGTCATGAGTGTAGCACAATCTTTCCCTCTGAAATGTACCGGAGTAGCAATTTAAATCAGCATAAAGGGAAAATACTCTGTTACATTTATTTGAGAGCTAGTTACTTTCTAATAAGATATTGCATACAAAACATATTTAGAACCCCAGGACGAAGACACCCACTAGAAGAACGATTACAACATCCAACATGAAAGACTCAGTTGTTGGATTGTGTCCAATCGAAGTTAGTCAGTAGACTTCTGACTTCACCGAAATAACCCCAAATACAGTTTGAGCATTTCAAGAGAACATTAAATTGTTAATACATTTTGTTATTTGGAGTTAGTTCATTAAATTATTAACTTACAATCTAGAACAATAAAATGGTGCTGTATAGTGGATATAGAATATTTTGACAGTTTAAAACAATGTCAAAGTGACATTAAAAACCATAGTATCCAGAAAACAACAAACAACGATACAGAGGAAAAATTGCTTGAGTAGCTTCATCTACCGAGTCTTAACCTTGCACTTTAAAAAAAAAAAATTCTCAAAAAGTATTTTTGCAACTTCATTTACTTCTGTTGCGCTCAACAACACACTTGTGTTTTTTGACATAACAGAGCCGAGCAAATCTTGTACATCAATCAACGAAACTGAAAGGTTTCTCCCCTGTGTGGACGAGCGAGTGTTGTCTCAGATCTGTCTTTCGTGCAAAACCCTTACTACAAACTGAACAACAGAATGGTTTCTCCCCTGTGTGGACGAGCGAGTGTCGTCTGAGAACTGTCTTTTGTGTGAAACCCTTACTACAAACTGAACAACTGAAAGGTTTCTCCCCTGTGTGGTCAGAAAAGTGTCGTCTCAGGTGTCCCTTTCGTGTGAAACCCTTACTACAAAGTGAACAACTGAATGGTTTCTCTCCTGTGTGGATGAGCAAGTGTCGTCTCAGATCTGTCTTTCGTGTGAAACTCTTACTACAAACTGAACAGCTGAATGATTTCTCCCCTGTGTGGACGAGCGAGTGTTGTCGCAGATATCTTTGCCTTGTGAAACTTTTATCACAGACTAAACAACTGTATGGTTTCTCCTGAGAATGGATTTTCACGTGTTCAACTAAATAGCCACTGGTTCTGAATTTCTTATTACAAACTGAGCAGCTGAAGTGTTTTTCTTCTGTATGAAGTCTCATGTGAGTCTTTAAAGAACTCTTCAAAGTAAATCCTTTCCCACAGACTGAGCATTGAAATGGTTTCACTCCTGTTTGGATTTCAGTGTGTATCTTCAGATGTCCCTTGTTGCCAAAGCTTCCAGCACATTCAGAGGAGCTAATTGATGTGTTTCTAGTATTACAAACCATGTCACTTACAGGTACTTCATTGCTTTGCATAGAGTTTAAATCTGACTGAGGTTCCTTAGTCTCCTCCCAATCTCTACTGTCATCAGTCTCAGAGTCGTGTGAAGTCTCATGAGCAGCTGGTTCTAAAGGACTGTCTGGATCTGAGTTCCTGTCTGGTTCTGGTCCTCCACAGTCCTCTTCATCAGTTTCTGTTTCCATCTGTTCAGTTTGTCTTTGATGAAGCTGTGAGGACTGAGCTTCCTCTTCATCTTCTTCTCTATTCACAGGAGTGAATGAGAACTTGATATCAGCCTCCTCCAGTCCTTGAAGCTGCTCTCCCTCCTGACTGGTCCAGAGTTCCTCCTGTTCCTCTTTAATGTGTGAGGGCTCTGGGTCCTCCTGGTCCAGACTTGAGCTCCACTCCTGCTGCTCAGGTAGAACCTCTTCTTTAACCACTGTAAACTTCTTGAGGTTTGCAGGAAACACTGAAAAGACAAACACGTTGTGTAAATGTATCACATACTCGTAGTTTTGTGTACTTCTGCAAATCCCGGTTCTGAATCGGAACTGGTTCTAGATTATTAAGAACCCAGGACATTCTTAAGTGGGTTTCTTTTAATTTTAACCAGTCAGTGATATTAGCAGATGACTAAATATGATGTTGGTGTAACTTATGGTAGCGAGTAAATTCTTCTAATTTAATGGTAGGTAAGAGATGACGTTTATAAACTGATTTCACAACCACTAAAATAAAAACTGTCACAAAGTAATTCCAATTAAGCTTCTGTCTTTGTCAGTAAGCTTAGCACTTTGCCTGCTTTTAAAGCTACACGAAGAGGCTCCTGTAAGAAGCAGTCTGTTTAACTCAAAGACTGTATTTAAGACGTGGACGTAGTCATTGGGACTTCAACCGTTGGTTTGGGAACTGCCGTTATGAAGCCTCGAGTTTGGCGATTTTGCCAACGCCGTCTTGTAATACAGACGTATACGTCTCTGGTAGAGAGACCTGTCAATCAGTGTGTAGCCCCGCCCTAAAGCATACCCTGCTTTATGGTCTGTTTGACTCTAAATGGAGCATCATTTACTAAATGAACATCATGCTGTATTGAAGAAGACTTGAAACTAGAGATTGAGACCATAAACTCATGTTTACAATGCTTACTGAAGGTAAACTGAATGTGGCTCTGGTTTATGCTTTTAGATGCTTGTTTAAGAAAGGAGATGCACTTATGACTTCCGGTGACTAGTAGTTCTCTTGAATACCTATGTTGACTACACTTATTGTAAGTCGCTTTGGATAAAAGCGTCTGCTAAATGACTGTAATGTAATGTAATGTAATGAATAAATTAAGAGAGAAGTAGAGTCATTTTCTCATAAATCTTCTCTTTTAAATCCCTTCTTAAAACCCATTTTTACAGACTGGCTTATATGAGATGTTGTCGGTGTACTGATTTATTTTATTATTGATTATATTATATCATTTTACTAAATTATTTAAAATATATATTTATATATGTATATATATATTCTTAGTTTGTTACAATGCAAGTGCAGAATATTTTGATACACATGAATTCACCCCTTCATAACCCAGATTCTCTAAAACATTAATCACTTTCACTATAGTGGAACATTTAACAACAAGACTCCATCTTGTCTGTCATTAATGTCAGCAGAAGATCTTTTAAAGTGACAAAAATGTCTTACTTTGTCACTCTAAGAAGTCTTTACTGTAACGTCAGAATATGGGCACACTCTTTTTAGTGGCAGCTGCTTTGAACAGAATAAACAACCATTCAGGGGAAGTTGACCCACAATGAACTGATGTCAACATGAACTTTAAACTCAACATGAACTTCTTCTGCTACTTTTACACAGTCTACAGTGTAAACAGAGTGAACACTGAGAGAAGGAGTGAACACACCTGCTCTTTGAATCAGGACTACAGGGATGAAAACAGCATCCAGGAGTTTCCGTTGTCGCTCGTTCTCCTCTTTGGAACGAGAAAGTTCCTCCTCGTGCTCTGCTATCGTTCTTTCAAACAGCTCAAATATCTCTTCAGCAGCTGCAGTGAGTCTCTGGTTGACTAAAGATCTCAGTATTTGTGCTTTAGACATTTTTTGAACAATTACAAAACACGTTCAAACACACGTTTGTCAGATTTCACATACAGGGAACAGCACATATACCTTTCATATTTCATCTGGATATTGTGGGGCCATGAATAATACAGTTTAGTCTCTATCGAAAAGTCTCTCCGACTATCGGTGTGTGGCCGAGCTCCGTCTCCGTCTCTTTCAGCTAGCAAGCTACGCTAGCTTCGCTTAGCATGCTGGGCTAACAGAGACGAGTCTGAGGTGAAAACATCCCGAAAATGTGCCCAAAGTCCACTTAAACAAACGTGTTCCCGCTCCGGTTGTATCTGATGAATGACGTGATGGACTAGTAGAACTAAGGTGAGAAATAAATGGCTTGAGGTCCCGGGTATAACCCTCTTCAGCCGGACTCCGCTTTGATCAAGTTAGCATGGTTAGCCTCAGGAGGTAAACTACTTCCGGTACCTCCTCTCTTCTTCGTCGAGGTTTTATTGGTAGTTTTCATCCAAGATTTTGCAGTTCAGCCACCCTATGGTTGTATTCTTCCCCAGTATCCATATTTTTAAAAACGCTTTCCTGGGAAAAGGTATATGTAAAGGAATGTCACCATGTATAACATACTTGGACCTCATTCAAACTTAAATAACCTACAAAGTGTTTACTTTTAATTAACTTTTCAAGTCTTCCAAACAGGAAGTAGTTCATTTCATTTGTATAATCATCTTGTTCTCTTAACTTTTATTACCAAAAAGATAAAAAATATATATCAGACACACAACTATGATTAACTAACCAAGGTGGAGTTGGACACGCCATAAATGGACTTGCACCATGCACTCTAGACTAGACCGTGGGGCTCTAGATCATTTAAATAGGACCCTAAGTGTCAGTGTGGTAAATTAACTAATCAGATTTCTATTTCGTAATTAGGACCAGCTAGAAAATAGATAGGAAGTAACTGTAGGATACATTGGAGACATGACTTCTCCAAACATGGACGATTTTAATTATACAAAAAGGGGAAATGTGTCTGTGTTGCTTGTAAAGCTGAATGGCACCTGTGAATGTTATTACATCATACAGTTCATTATATAATTGGATTATTATTGTTACAGATTCCATTATAGAAGCAGCATTTTGTCATTAGTTATAGTAATCTTTAACAGGTGTGGTGTTGTAGCACATATGAATGCAGGACTTTTACTTGGAACAGAGTATTTTATTACAAAAAATGGAAAAGCGACAGAATGCAATTTACAAACAGCCCTGTCCTTCTGCTACACTTATTTGTATTCATATTCTTTTTTTAGGAATATTGGATAACTTGGGCATCGGACAAACACTTATTTAAATTAAACCATGAGATATTTCATAAGTTAAGAGAGGAAACGCCTCTTTAGTGGAACTGTTTACAACTGATCTGAGACATGACAGGTAACTTTGCACCACTGGTTGTAATTGATACAAATGCATTGTGATTAAATGTAACTCACTGTACGTCTTTAATATAAAGTCTTAGTCTGAAGAGTGACCAATATAACTAGAGAATCTCTTGTCATGAGTGTAGCACAATCTTTCCCTCTGAAATGTACCGGAGTAGCAATTTAAATCAGCATAAAGGGAAAATACTCTGTTACATTTATTTGAGAGCTAGTTACTTTCTAATAAGATATTGCATACAAAACATATTTAGAACCCCAGGACGAAGACACCCACTACAAGAACGATTACAACATCCAACATGAAAGACTCAGTTGTTGGATTGTGTCCAATCGAAGTTAGTCAGTAGACTTCTGACTTCACCGAAATAACCCCAAATACAGTTTGAGCATTTCAAGAGAACATTAAATTGTTAATACATTTTGTTATTTGGAGTTAGTTCATTAAATTATTAACTTACAATCTAGAACAATAAAATGGTGCTGTATAGTGGATATAGAATATTTTGACAGTTTAAAACAATGTCAAAGTGACATTAAAAACCATAGTATCCAGAAAACAACAAACAACGATACAGAGGAAAAATTGCTTGAATAGCTTCATCTACCGAGTCTTAACCTTGCACTTTAAAAAAATGTGCCAAAAAGCATTTCTGCAGCTTCATTTACTTCTGTTGCGCTCACCAACACACTTGTGTTTATTGACCTAACAGAGCCGAGCAAATCTTGTATCTCAAACAACGCAACTGAATGGTTTCTCCCCTGCGTGGAAGAGTGAGTGTTGTCTCAGATCTCTCTTTTCTGTAAAACCCTTACTACAAACTGAACAACAGAATGGTTTCTCCCGTGTGGATGAGCAAGTGTCGTCTCAGAGCTGTCTTTTGTGCGAAACCCTTACTACAAACTGAACAACTGAAAGGTTTCTCCCCTGTGTGGATGAGCGTGTGTTGTCCCAGATGTCCTTTTTGTGTGAAACCCTTACTACAAACTGAACAACTGAAAGGTTTCTCCCGTGTGTGGACGAGCGAGTGTCGTCTCAGACCTGTCTTTTGTGCGAAACCCTTACTACAAACTGAACAACTGAAAGGTTTCTCCCCTGTGTGGATGAGCGTGTGTTGTCCCAGATGTCCTTTTTGTGTGAAACCCTTACTACAAACTGAACAATTGAAAGGTTTCTCCCCTGTGTGGACAAGCAAGTGTCGTCTCAGATCTTTCTTTTCTGTAAAACTCTTACTACAAACGGAACAACAGAATGGTTTCTCCCCTGTGTGGACGAGCGAGTGTTTTCTTAAAAGTGTCTTTTGTGTGAAACCCTTACTACAAATTGAACAACTGAATGGTTTCTCCCCCGTGTGGACAGACAAGTGTCGTCTCAGATCCCTCTTTTCTGTGAAACCCTTACTACAAACTGAACATCTGAATGGTTTCTCTCCTGTGTGGAGAGTCATATGTCGTCTCAGATGTCCTTTTCGTGCGAAACCTTGACTACAAACTGAACAACTGAATGGTTTCTCCACCCTGTGGACGAGCGAGTGTTGTCTCAGAAGTGCCTTTTGTGTGAAATCCTTACTACAAACTGAACAACTGAATGGTTTCTCCCCTCTGTGGACGAGCGAGTGTTGTCTCAGATCTTTTTGCCCTGTGAACCTTTTATGACAAACTAAACAACTGTATGGTTTCTCCTGAGAATGGAGTTTCATGTGTTTACCTAAATAGCCACTGGTATTGAATTTCTTTTTACAAACTGAGCAGCTGAAATGTTTTTCTTCTGTATGAAGTCCCATGTGAGTCTTTAAGGTGCCCTTCCAAGTAAATATTTTCCAACAAACTGAGCATTGAAATGGTTTCACTCCTGCTTGGATTTCAGTGTGTATCTTCAGATGTCCCTTGTTGCCAAAGGTTCCAGCACATTCAGAGGAGCCAATTGATGTGTTTTCAGTATTACAGTCGATATCATTTACAGGTACTTCATTGTTTTGCAGAGGGTTTAAATCTGACTGAGGTTCCTGAGTGTCCTCCCAATCACTACTGTCATCAGTCTCAGGTTCAGAAGAGTCTACAGTCTTCTCATCAGTATCTGGTTCTGGATGTCTATCTGGATCTGAGTTCCTGTCTGGTTCTGGTCCTACACATTCCTCTTCCTCAGCTTCTTTCTCCATCTGTTCAGTTTGTCTTAGATGAAGCTGTGAGGACTGAGCTTCCTCTTCTTCTCTATTCACAGGAGTGAATGAGAACTTGATATCAGCCTCCTCCAGCACTTGAAGCTGCTCTCCCTCCTGACTGGTCAAGAGGTCTTCCTGTTCCACTTTGATGTGTGGGGGCTCTGGGTCCTCCTGGTTCAGACTTGAGCTCCACTCCTGCTGCTCAGGTAGAACCTCTTCTTTAACCACTGTAAACTTCTTGAGGTTTGCAGGAAACACTGAAAAAAGACAAACACGTTGTGTAAATGTATCACACTCATAGTTTTGTGTATGTCTCTGAATCCCGGTTCTAAATTGGAACTGGTTCTCGATTAATAAGAACCCAGGACATTCTTAAGTGGGTTTCTTTTAATTTTAACCAGTCAGTGATATTAGCAGATGACTAAATATGATGTTGGTGTAACTTATGGTAGCGAGTAAATTCTTCTAATTTAATGGTAGGTAAGAGATGACGTTTTTAAACTGATTTCACAACCACTAAAATAAAAACTGTCACAAAGTAATTCTAATTAAGCTTCTGTCTTTGTCGGTAAGCTTAGCACTTTGCCTGCTTTTAAAGCTACATAAAGAGGCTCCTGTAAGAAGCAGTCTCTTTAACCCAAAGACTGTATTTAAGACGTGGACGTAGTCATCGGGACTTCAACCGTTGGTTTGGGAACTGCCGTTATGAAGCCTCGAGTTCGGCGATTTTGCCAACGCCGTCTTGTAATACAGACGTATACGTCTCCGGTAGAGAGACCTGTCAATCAGTGTGTAGCCCCGCCCTAAAGCATACCCTGCTTTATCTATTTCTGTCTATTTGACTCTAAATGGAGCATCATTTACTAAATGAACATCATGCTGTATTGAAGAAGACTTGAAACTAGAGATTGAGACGATAAACTCATGTTTACAATGTTTACTGAGCGAATAAATCAAGAGAGTAGAAGAGTCATTTTCTCATAAATCATCTCTTTTAAATCACTTCTTAAAACCCATTTTTACAGACTGGCTTTTATGCGACGTAATCGGTTTACTGGTTTACTTTATTA
The DNA here is from genome assembly GCF_027596085.1 of Anoplopoma fimbria. Lineage (NCBI taxonomy): Eukaryota > Metazoa > Chordata > Actinopteri > Perciformes > Anoplopomatidae > Anoplopoma > Anoplopoma fimbria. The sequence goes on from NC_072458.1 coordinate 23,812,362, forward strand.
TTGATATTATTTATTTTTACTAAGTTATAATAAAAAAAAGACAATTTATTCTTAGTTTGTTAGAATGCAAAAGCAGAATATTTTGATACACATGAATTCACCCCGTCATAAACCGGGTTCTCTAAAACATTAATCACTTTCACTATCGTGGAATATTTAACGACAAAACGCCATCTTATCTGTCATTAATGTCAGCAGGAGATCTTTTTAAACTGACAAAAATGTCTTACTTTGTCGCTCTAAGAAGTCTTTACCGTAACGTTCACAATATGGGCACACTCTTTTTAGCGGCAGCTGCTTTGAACAGAATAAACAACCATTCAGGGGAAGTTGACCCACAATGAACGAATGTCAATATAAACTTTAAACTCAACAGCTGGGCAGCTGTGGCGTAGTGGAGAGCAAGGTAGTTCTCCAATCAGAGGATCGGTGGTTCAATACCCAGCTTCGGCAGTCGATGTGTCCTTGGGCAAGACACTTAACCCCAAGTTGCTCCTGAAGGCCATCGGTGTGGACTGGATGATGAACGTTAGTTAAAGTCTGATGGTGGCACCTTGATGGTAGCCTGTCATCAGTGTGTGAATGGGTGAATGATATGTAATATACTACTGACTGTAAGTCGCTTTGGAGAAAAGCGTCTGCTAAATGACTGTAATGTAACATAAACTTCTTCTGCTACTACTTTTACAGTCACTTACTACTTGTAAACAGAGTGAACACTGAGAGAAGAAGTGAACCAACCTGCTCTTTGAATCCGGACTTCAGGGTTGAAAACAGCGTCCAGGAGTTTCCGTTGTCGCTCGTTCTCCTCTTTAGAACGAGAAAGTTCCTCCTCGTGCTCTGCTATCGTTCTTTCAAACAGCTCAAATATCTCTTCAGCAGCTGCAGTGAGTCTCTGGTTGACTAAAGATCTCAGTATTTGTGCTTTAGACATTTTTTGAACAATTACAAAACACGTTCCAACACACGTTTGTCAGATTTCACATACAGGGAACAGCACATATACCTTTCATATATGTTCATCTGGATATTGTGGGGCCATGAATAATACAGTTTAGTCTCTATCGAAAAGTCTCTCCGACTATCGGTGTGTGGCCGAGCTCCGTCTCCGTCTCTTTCAGCTAGCAAGCTACGCTAGCTTCGCTTAGCATGCTGGGCTAACAGAGACGAGTCTGAGGTGAAAACATCCCGAAAATGTGCCCAAAGTCCACTTAAACAAACGTGTTCCCGCTCCGGTTGTATCTGATGAATGACGTGATGGACTAGTAGAACTAAGGTGAGAAATAAATGGCTTGAGGTCCCGGGTATAACCCTCTTCAGCCGGACTCCGCTTTGATCAAGTTAGCATGGTTAGCCTCAGGAGGTAAACTACTTCCGGTACCTCCTCTCTTCTTCGTCGAGGTTTTATTGGTAGTTTTCATCCAAGATTTTGCAGTTCAGCCACCCTATGGTTGTATTCTTCCCCAGTATCCATATTTTTTAAAACGGCTTCCCAGGAAAAAACAAAATAACCATTTCCTCCATTGAACACTGTTTCCATACATACTGACAATATATAGATATGTGCAATATATAGATATGTGCAATATAAAGATATGTGCAATATAAAGATATGTGCAATCCACTCTGCAATAATAACATTATTCTGTGTGTTTATATAATATTTTTATTTTAGTTATTGTGGATTTTTAAAGTTTTTTTACTTATTATTCTTTACTGTGTGATTACTTATTTTACTATTTCTTTTGATTTTTTTTTTTAACTTATTCCTCTTGTTTGCACTATCCTCTCTGCTGCTGTAATCCTGCAAATGTCCCCGCTTTGGGACTAATAGAGGATTATCTTATTTTATCTCATTTTAGTCCTTTATCCTTTATTAGTCCCGCAGCGGGGAAATTTGCAGTCTCATGTACTTTTGTGTTATTGCGACATCATGTCTTGTATTTCCTGTGTACATTTACTGCATGATATAAGGATATTTGCTCAACTCTCTCAGCTTTGATTAATAATCTGGTCCAGACTGGAGCTCCATTCCTGCTGCTCAAGTAGAACCTCTTCTTTAACCACCAACAGCTGCTGGTCGCCTGTGGCAAATAATAAAATACATACTCTTAAAACACTGACACCACTACTTTAATACAACGGGTAAAGGAATGTCACCATGTATAACATATTTGGACCTCATTCAAACTTAAATAACCTACAAAGTGTTAACCTTTAATTTACTTTTCAAGTCTTCCAAACAGGAAGTAGTTCATTCAATCTGTATACTCATCTTGTTCTCTTGACTTTTATTACAAAATGTCTTCAAAGGACACGTTTAAGTTACCATGTAAACTGACAAGTTCTTTGTATTCTTGTGTGTGTATATATATATATATATATATATATATATATATATATATATATATATATATATATATACACACACACACACACACATACATATACATATATATACATACATACATATCAGGTTTCCAGTAACTCCAAAGTGCTGTAAAGTCTAAAATCCACAACATTCAATATTCTGCTTCAATCCTTATTTGTTGGCGTTAAACCTTTTAAAAACTACATTTTCCCTTTCAGAAAACTACCTGTTTGTCCAGTTCGCCGGAATGGGAGATGAGGTTTATATCATGTTACACCCAAAACACAACTATGATTAACTATGCAGGACGTTTACTTGGAACAGAGTATTTTATTACAAAAAGTGGAAAAAAGCGACAGAATGCAATTCACAAACAGCCCTGTCCTTCTGCTACACTTATTTGTATTCATTAAATGATTAACTTACCATCTAGAACAATAAATGGTAGTAAACCAAAAACAACGATAAAGAAAAAAAATTGCTTGAGTAACTTCATCTACCGAGTCTTAACCTTGCAAAAAAATTCTCAAAAAGTATTTCTGCAGCTTCATTTACTTCTGTTGCGCTCGCCAACACACTTGTGTTTATTGACCTAACAGAACCGAGCAAAACTTGGATCTCAAACAACGCAACTGAATGGTTTCTCCCCTGCGTGGACGAGTGAGTGTTGTCTCAGATCTCTCTTTTCTGTAAAAGTCTTACTACAAACGGAACAACAGAATGGTTACTCCCCTGTGTGGACGAGCGAGTGTTTTCTCAAAAGCGTCTTTTGTGTGAAACCCTTACTACAAATTGAACAACTGAATGGTTTCTCCCCCGTGTGGATGAGCAAGTGTCGTCTCAGAACTTCCTTTCGTGCGAAACCCTTACTACAAACTGAACAACTGAATGGTTTCTCCCCCGTGTGGCTGAGCAAGTGTCGTCTCAAATCTGTCGTTTGAGTGAAACCCTTACTACAAACTGAACAACTGAATGGTTTCTCCCCTGTGTGGGTGAGCAAGTGCTGCGTCAGCTTTATCTTTTGTGCGAAACCCTTACTACAAACTGAACAACTGAACGGTTTCTCCCCTGTATGGATGAGTGAGTGTTGTCTCAGATGTGTCTTTTGTGCGAAACCCTTACTACAAACTGAACAACTGAATGGTTTCTCCCCCATGTGGACAGACAAGTGTCGTCTCAGATCTGTGTTTTCTGTGAAACCTTTACTACAAACTGAACATCTGAATGGTTTCTCTCCTGCGTGGAGATTCAAGTGTCGTCTCAGATGTCCTTTTCGTGTGAAATTCTTACTACAAACTGAACAACTGAATGGTCTCTCCCCCGTGTGGACGTGCAAGTGTCGTCTCAGAATTATCTTTTGTGTGAAACTCTTACTACAAACTGAACAACTAAATGGTTTCTCCCCTGTGTGGACGAGCGAGTGTCGTCTCAGATTTACTTGCCTTGTGAATCTTTTATCACAGACTAAACAACTGTATGGTTTCTCCTGAGAATGTATTTTCACGTGTTCAACTAAAGAGCCACTGGTTCTGAATTGTTTATTACAAACTGAGCAGCTGAAATGTTTTTCTTCTGTATGAAGTCTCATGTGAGTCTTTAAAGACCTCTTCAAAGTAAATCCTTTCCCACAGACTGAGCATTGAAATGGTTTCACTCCTGTTTGAATTTCAGTGTGTTTCTTCAGATGTCCCTTGTTGCCAAAGCTTCCAGCACATTCAGAGGAGCTAATTGATGTGTTTCTAGTATTACAAACCATGTCACTGACAGGTACTTCATTGCTTTGCATAGGGTTTGAATCCGACTGAGGTTCCTTAGTCTCCTCCCAATCTCTACTGTCATCAGTCTCAGAGTCGTGTGAAGTCTCATGAGCAACTGGTTCTAAAGGACTGTCTGGATCTGAGTTCCTGTCTGGTTCTGGTCCTCCACAGTCCTCTTCATCAGTTTCTGTTTCCATCTGTTCAGTTTGTCTTTGATGAAGCTGTGAGGACTGAGCTTCCTCTTCATCTTCTTCTCTATTCACAGGAGTGAATGATAACTTGATATCAGCCTCCTCTAGTCCTTGAAGCTGTTGACTGGTCCAGAGTTCGTCCTGTTCCTCTTTAATGTGTGAGGGCTCTGGGTCCTCCTGGTCCAGACTTGAGCTCCACTCCTGCTGCTCAGGTAGAACCTCTTCTTTAACCACTGTAAACTTCTTGAGGTTTGCAGGAAACACTGAAAAAAGACAAACAGTTTTGTGTACTTTTGCAAATCCCGGTTCTGAATCGGAACTGGTTCTAGATTATTAAGAACCCAGGACATTCTTAAGTGGGTTTCTTTTCATTTTAACCAGTCAGTGATATTAGCAGATGAGTAAATATGATGTTGGTGTAACTTATGGTAGCGAGTAAATTCTTCTAATTTAATGGTAGGTAAGAGATGACGTTTATGAACTGATTTCACAACCACTAAAATAAAAACTGTCACAAAGTAATTCTAATTAAGCTTCTGTCTTTGTCGGTAAGCTTAGCACTTTGCCTGCTTTTAAAGCTACATGAAGAGGCTCCTGTAAGAAGCAGTCTGTTTAACTCAAAGACTGTATTTAAGACGTGGACGTAGTCATCGAGACTTCAACCATCGGTTTTTGGAACTGCCATTATGAAGCTCGTTCGACTCTATGGTGGCATCAGCCATCTTTTATGCAGTGGTCTGCTGGAGCAGCAGCATCTCGACAGCTGACAAGAAGAGACTGAACAAACTTGTCAGGAAGGCCAGCAGTGTGCTGGGGTGTCCATTGGATACGGTGGAGGTGGTGGGAGACAGGAGAGTGATGGCCAAGCTGTCATCCCTGATGAACAACACCTCCCCCCCCATGCAGGACACCCTGGCAGCTCTGTGCAGCTCCTTCACCACCGGCTGCTTCACCCCCGGTGGTGAAGGAGAGGTACCGCAGGTCCTTCCTTCCTGCTGCTGTCAGGCTGCACAACCAGCTCTGCTCCCAGCAGACCACGTCACATGTGCATTTCAATACACTGTGCAATTATAGCTTTAATAGTTTTTCTGTCTGTAAATATAATATTTCAGTTATTGTTGATTTTCTACTGTTTTTTATTGCTTATTTATAATACTTGTTTTTTATTTCATTTTATTTTTATCTTGTCTTTCTTTTACTATGTCTCTTGTGTGCACTTTACCCTATGCTGCTGTAAGCCTGCAAATTTCCCCGCTGCGGGACTAATAAAAGATTATCTTATCTTATCTTAAATGGACCATAATTTACTGAATGAACATCATGCTGTATTGAAGAAGACTTGAAACTAGAGATTGAGACCATAAACTCATGTTTACAATGTTTACTGAGGGAATAAATCAAGAGAGAAATAGTCATTTTTTCATAAATCATCTCTTTTAAATCACTTCTTAAAACCCATTTTTACAGACTGGCTTATATGTGATGTTGTCGGTTTACTGATTTATTTTATCATTGATGATATTATTTAATTTTACTAATTTATAATAGAAAAAATAAAATGTATTCTTAGTTTGTTAGAATGCAAAAGCAGAATATTTTGATACACATGAATTCACCCCGTCATAACCCGGATTCTCTAAAACATTAATCACTTTCACTATCGTGGAACATTTAACAACAAAACGCCATCTTGTCTGTCATTGATGTCAGCAGAAGATTTTTTTTTTTTTAAGTGACAGTGAAAATGTCTTACTTTTTCAAACTTCTTCTGCTACTACTTTTACAGTCTACAGTGTAAACAGAGTAAACAGTGAGAGAAGTGAACCAACCTGCTCTGTGTAACCGAAGCTGAGGGTTGAAAACAGCGTCCAGGAGTTTCCGTTGTCGCTCGTTCTCCTCTTTAGAACGAGAAAGTTCCTCCTCGTGCTCTGCTATCGTTCTTTCAAACAGCTCAAATATCTCTTCAGCAGCTGCAGTGAGTCGCTGGTTGACTAAAGATCTCAGTATTTGTGCTTTAGACATTTTTTGAACAATTACAAAACACGTTCCAACACACGTTTGTCAGATTTCACATACAGGGAACAGCACATATACCTTTCATATTTCATCTGGATATTGTGGGGCCATGAATAATACAGTTTAGTCTCTATCGAAAAGTCTCTCCGACTATCGGTGTGTGGCCGAGCTCCGTCTCCGTCTCTTTCAGCTAGCAAGCTACGCTAGCTTCGCTTAGCATGCTGGGCTAACAGAGACGAGTCTGAGGTGAAAACATCCCGAAAATGTGCCCAAAGTCCACTTAAACAAACGTGTTCCCGCTCCGGTTGTATCTGATGAATGACGTGATGGACTAGTAGAACTAAGGTGAGAAATAAATGGCTTGAGGTCCCGGGTATAACCCTCTTCAGCCGGACTCCGCTTTGATCAAGTTAGCATGGTTAGCCTCAGGAGGTAAACTACTTCCGGTACCTCCTCGTCTTCTTCGTCGAGGTTTTATTGGTAGTTTTCATCCACGATTTTGCAGTTCAGCCACCCTATGGTTGTATTCTTCCCCAGTATGTTTGTATAATCATCTTGTTCTCTTGACTTTTATTACAAAATGTCTTCAAAGGACACGTTTATATAAAGTTGTTGCTGTACACATTTCAAACTTCAAACAAAAGGTGTTTGTTATGGGAACCCATCTCTATTACATTACATTACATAACAGTCATTTAGCAGACGCTTTTATCCAAAGCGACTTACAATAAGTGTATTCAACATAGGTATTCAAGAGAAAATCCACTTCGAGATGTCAGCCAAGCACGCAGCAATGCGTGCCTCCACTTGAGTTTCACCGGGGGGAAATGACAAGACCAGCTGGGTGTCATCGGCATAACAATGGTAAGAGAAGTCATGCGAGCGAATAACAGAACCCAGAGATGTTGTGTGGAGCGAGAAGAGAAGGGGGCCCAGAACTGAACCTTGTGGAACCCCCGTAGTCAGCATGCGTGGTTCCGACACGGCCCCCCTCCATGTCACCTGGTAGGATCGGCCTGTCAGGTAGGATGCAAACAGGGAGAGTGCAGAGCCTGAGACGCCCATCCCCTCGAGGGTGGAGAGGAGGATCTGGTGGTTCACCGTGTCAAACGCCGCTGACAGGTCCAGGAGAATCAGGACAGAGGAGAGAGAGTTCGCTCTCGCAGCGTGAAGCGACTCTGTCACCGCAAGGAGGGCCGTCTCTGACGAGTGACCCACCTTGAACCCGGACTGGTGGGGGTCCAAGAGGTTGTTCTGGTGGAGGTAGGAAGACAGTTGGTTAAAGACAGCACGTTCAAGTGTTTTGGATAGAAAGGGTAGAAGAGAAACCGGTCTGAAGTTCTTGACATCAGAGGGGTCAAGTGATGGTTTCTTCAGAAGGGGGTGACTCTGGCAGTCTTGAAAGCCGAGGGAAAGCATCCCGAGACGAGAGATGTGTTGATGAGGTGGGTGAGGAAAGGAAGGAGTTCAGTGGCAATAGACTGAAGAAGAGGGGAGGGGATCGGGTCAAGGGAGCACGTGGTGGGGCGGTTAGATGTAACAAGGTCGAGGACCTCGTTAGGGGAGAGGGGAGCAAAATAGGGTAAGATGGGGTGTGGAGAGGGGGGGGCTGAGGGGGAAGAGCTGAAGAGCGTAGAGAGGGAGAGGGTGGACAGGGAGAGGGGGGCTGAGAGAAGGAGGATCTGATATCGTTTACCTTCTTGTCAAAGAAGCTGTTGAAATCATCAGGGAGAAGGGAGGAAGTAGGAGGAGGGGGTGGGGGTTGGAGGAGTGAAGAGAAAGTTTCGAAGAGTTTTTTAGGATTGGAAGCAGAGGTTAGGATTTTAGAGTGGAAGAAAGCCGCTTTAGCAGTAGATAGAGAGGGGGGAAAAGTGGAAAGAAGAGATAGGAAGTTAAGAAGGTCCTCCGGGAGTTTGCCTGTTCTCCATTTACACTCGGCCTCTCTTAGGCTCCGTCTATCAGTACGCACTGAGTCCCACAGCCATGGGGCAGGAGGAGTTGGGCGTGCAGGCCTCGAGGTGAAGGGACAGAGGTTGTCCAAAGAAGAGGAAGAGGAGAAGATCAGTAGCAATATCAGGGGATAGGAGAGAGAAGGATTCAGGGGGTACATCCCAAGTCTCTTATTTGTCGTTTCCTCGATCCTCGATCCTCGCTTGAACCGGAAGTCGTTCTGCGCCGCCATATTGACGGCCGTCTCAAAGCTCTTATTACAGCACCGAGGAGCCATGAGCGAGGATGCATGAGAGCTTCCTTCCAGGAAGTGTTGTGAGGGCCGACACACCCCCTCATCGTTCATCTGTTATCTGATTGGACGCTGCAGCCGATCATTCTGATCTGATATAACTCATCATCACTGGAGATTCATACCAGAGTGATGACAGATCACAGATCGAACAGATTGAAAAGTTAGAGAGAGAGAGAGAGAGAGAAAGAGAGTTAGAGTTGGAGAGTTTGTCTGTCTGTCAGTAGAAACACTTTTACATCATTTATCTTCATTTCCATTCATTCATATGAGGCTGATAATTCCTGAGTGTCAGGTTGATGAGTTATGTAATTCCAATTTACCCCTAAACATTGAGCCTAATAAAATAATTCAAGTGTTTAGGAGGAAACATAATCATATTCTGGATTATTTAATAATGACATCACAATCCCAATTTCAAAACATACAGACGTTAATAATTCATAAATAAGACAAACACATTTCGCCGGTAGAAATCGGTCCTGCGCTTATTAATATTAGTACAGTGATGATTACTGTGTTTCATTATTAATATTAGTACAGTGATGATTACTTTGTTTCATTATTAATATTAGTACAGTGATGATTACTTTGTGTCATTATTAATATTAGTACAGTGATGATTACTTTGTTTCATTATTAATATTAGTACAGTGATCATGTGTGCAGACATAAAATCAAAAGTCTCTCCAGCTGTTAAAGCCGACTGACAGCTGATCAGCTGTGATCAGCGGCCGTCGTCATCAGTAACAGACGTCGCTTCACGTGACGCTTCAGAGGAAAGGACGTCTCATGTCTCTTAAAACACATTTCCTCATTTCCTCTCTCCTCGCATGGTTTCCTTGCGTTTCTCCATGCATCCCTGGTGGGCGGGACTAAGACGCAAGGAAAGGACGCAAGTGAAGGAATCGAGGAGGCAATTTAAGAGACTTGGGATGTACCCAGGGTCAGGGAGGGCAGAGGTAACGGAAGAGGAAAGATCAGCGGGGGAGAGGGAGCGGAGATGACTATGGGTAGAAACCATGTGGGTAGGTGGAGGAAGTAAGGGGGGAGAGGAGAGGGAGAGGGAGTAGGACATGAAGTAGTGGTCCGAGAGCTGGAGGGGAGTGACAGAGAGGTTAGCAGTAGAACAGTGTCTAGTGAAGATAAGATCCAGCTGGTTGCCGGCCTTGTGGGTAGGAGGAGAAGAAGAGCGATAGAGGTCAAAGGAGAAGAGGAAGGAAAGCAGAGGTTCTAACTTATCACTCTGGATGTTGAAGTAGCCGAGCATCATGAGTGCGGAGCCATCGTCATGGAAGTGCGAGACTAGTGTGTCAAGCTCCTCCAGGAACTCACCAAGAGGGCCTGGTGGGCGATACACAACAGCAATGGTGAGCTTGACTGGATAAGTGACAGTAACAGCATGAAATTCAAAAGAGGAAGGGGAGAACTGTGGAACAGAGACAAGAGAGCATTTCCATTTTGGGGAAATTAGCAGACCAGTGCCACCACCTCGCCTCGCAGCTCTGGGAGTGTGAGAGAAAGAGTTCACATCTGACAGAGCTGCGGGTGTGGTGGTGTTTTCTGGTGTGATCCAGGTCTCAGTTAGAGCAAGAACGTTGAGGGAGAGCAAGGATGCGTAGCCTGAGATGAACTCAGCTTTCGGCACTGCCGACTGGCAGTTCCAAAGCCCCCCCGACACCACTTGCTCACCATGAGCTGAGAGAGTGGGATAGATGAGATTAGTGGGGTCACGGCACCTGTGCTATCCCGCGCTTATGTGCCATCCCCCCACGTGAACCACACCTTCCAGACTAAACAATGTTTCATATCTTCTCACTTTCCCCCTATATAAACCTTTATTTGTGCCTCTCATTTTACTCTGTGAACACAATGAGTAGGCGACTGATGAGGCAATTTTCTGTCAGAGAGGCTCTGGACTGAATTTAGCGATACATTTTCAGGGTCTAGTCTTTGTATATTCACAGCAGTTATTCATGTAAACCACTAGTCTGAGACATTGTTTACAGCTTAAAAAGGTGTTAAATAAAATTTGGTGATGATTAATGGTTTTTGTGTTAATGTAAGAGCAGTTAAAACAGACCAGTGAAATTTGACCGGGAACACTAAAGTAAGGGGGGACAAATGAACACGACAGGAGGGTTAATCCAACTCAATATTCTGCTTCAATCCTTATTTGTTGGCGTTAAACCTTTTAAAAACTACATTTTCCCTTTCAGAAAACTACCTGTTTGTCCAGTTCGCCGGAATGGGAGATGAGGTTTATATCATGTTACACCCAAAACACAACTATGATTAACTAACAAAGGTGGAGTTGGACACGCCATAAATGGACTTGAACCTGTGAATGTTGTTACATCATACAGTTCATTATATTATTGGATTATTATTATTACAGATTCCATGATATAAGCAGCATTTTGTCATTAGTTATAGTAATCTTTAAAAGGTGTGGTGTTGTAGCACATATGAATGCAGGACTTTTACTTGGAACAGAGTATTTTATTACAAAAAATGGAAAAAAGCAGCAGAATGCAATTTACAAACAGCCCTGTCCTTCTGCTACACTTATTTGTATTCATATACTTTTTTTAGGTAATATTGGATAACTTGGGCATCGAACAAACACTTATTTAAATAAAACCATGAGATATTTCATAAGTTTAGAGTGGAAATGTCTCTTTGGTGGAACTGCTTACAACTAATCTGAGACATGACAGGTAACTTTGCACCACTGGTTGTTATTGATACAAATGCATTGTGATTAAATGTAACTCACTGTACGTCTTTAATATAAAGTCTTAGTCTGAAGAGTGACCAATATAACTAGAGAATCTCTCTTCACTAGTGTAGCACGTTCTTTCCATCTGAAATGTACCGGAGTAGCAATTTAAATCAGCATAAAGGGAAAATACTCCACTACATTTATTTGAATTAATGTCAGTTAAGTCATTATCTATCTCTGAAGGAGGGAACATTATGGTGATTCAGCCTATGACCCACTGATTACAATAATTATATATTTGCAGTGTTAAAATGGGTGTTTGGTGTCTCTGGTGACACTCCTGGTGTTACAGTGTTTGTCCATTAGATTAATACAAAAAATAGAGTCATGCGTATCATTTTGAAAAACAGCATGTTGGTGAAGAATTTCACACAGCCAAAAAGAATTAAGACAATATTTTGAATCACAAGTTCACCCTCAAAGAAATGTATTGTTTAAAAGTGTGACAAAAGAATAAAAGTTCATTTAAATGTAATTATTCAAAATTTCAGCTGTAGAAATCTACCAAGCATTTCTTTTGATAGTGTATGATCTGTAAACATTGCCTGTGTCACATTTTTTTTATTCAACACACAAATATATCACTTAATTTTTTTTACAACAATATGCTGTTAGATTAATTGGTTTGAGTTCTGTTGAGGATTTAAAGTCTTTGAATAGTGAAGTCTCTTGTGATGGTTCAGCATTGACCCCTGGTGCGTAAGTGAAGAGAACAAACAGACATCGTGTTTTATGAGTTTGAGTTTAATAGTTGAAACATTTAGAAGATCAACTTAAAGTCTCTCTTTCCTGCTAGAATATATTACATTTAATTATTTATCCCTGATGTTTAACTTTGTTGATTAAACGTTAAAAGTTTCCGTCTTGAAACTTTATTTATTGCAAATTTCCCCGCTGCGGGACTAATAAAGGATTATCTTATCTTATGTTCAGTAGTGAAACCTGTCTGTTGCTATGGTTCAGCAGTGATGCCTGTCTGTTGCCATGGTTACTGAGCTCAGAGACAGAAGTGAAACACTGAAGACCAGTTTCATTCGATCTGAAAACAACCCACAGAACCAGCAGGCTCCTCTGCTGCGACCAACAGGGTGGAGCTCATTCTCTCTTTGTATGAACTTTCTTCATATTGTCCCTCTGTCTCCTCCTCCAGTGGGTGGAGTCCCCCCCACCCTGACGGTGCTGACCCCCTCCAGTGAGGAGCTGCAGCAGGGGAAGGCCACGCTCATGTGCCTGGCCAACAAGGGCTTCCCCTCAGACTGGAGTCTGGCCTGGAAGGTGGACGGCGGCAGCAGCAGCAGCAGCAGCAGCTGGGAGGAGAGCAGGAGCCCCGGGGTGCTGGAGAAGGACGGCCACTACAGCTGGAGCAGCACCCTGAGGCTCACTGCCTCTCTTCTTATCAAATTGTTTCTAACAGTGTAAATGCATTAGGTGTATTCAAAACATGCATCATCCTTCGAATAAAATTACAAAAGTCTTTAAAGTATTTTGTCAATTTTGAATGACACGCATTATATCGTCAGCATAGAGAGAAATAAATCTAACAATTTAAACCAGGATCAGTACAAACAGTAATGTTAGTATCTTGTTGTAGATTTAATTTATTATGTATGAAATTAAAAATTTTGCCCATCAAGCTACACTTAATAATCTATGATGACAAAGTCATTGTTTTACATACTCTTTTTGCAAAATCTGAATTCTCTCATTTACGTAAGTATTCAGACTCTTTGCTGTGTCGATCCTTATTGTGGTCAGGTCCATCCTGTTCACTCTGATTGTACTTAAGATGTGTCTAGAACTTGATTGGAGTCCACCTGTGGTTAAATGAATTGATTGGACATCGTTAAGAAAGACATACAACTGTGTGTATGATTTTCCGACTATTCATACTGCATGTTAGGACAAAAACAAGCAATGAAGTCCAATAAACTCTCTGTAGACCTCAGTGATGGATCAGGTCAAAGGTATAAACATTTCTAAAGCTCTGAGTGTTCCCAGGAGAACAGAGGCCTCATTAAATGTGAAATGGAAGAAGTGTGGAAGCACCAGGACTCTTCCTAGAGTTGGCCTTGAGGCAACATGATCGATTGTTCTGTTCATAATCAGTTGTTGAAAGTCACAAATAATTTTACAGCAGCTGAACCGAGACTAAAGTTCTCATAGTTGAAGCAACTTAAACTCTCAGACACTAAATATAAAGGACCTTTCTGGTGGTTTTAATCAACTGTTTGAGTCTTTGTCTTAATTTGAACCTCTGACTACAAACAACCAGATTTTGTCCAGTGACATGTATTGATTGTATGAAATGTTAAATTCGGGATCAAATCATCAAATCATTGGTTGTGTGTGTGTGCGTGCGTGCGTGTGTGTGTGGTTGTGTGTCCTCAGTGAAGTGTATCAGTCTCTGCAGTAGCTTCCAGCTGCAGCAGTCAGTTCAGTTTCTGTTCACTCTGACTGAGGGAGGTTTTTGTACGACGCTTTTTCACTGTGTGAACACATTCTGACTGTTGATAGAGTGATAACTCTGACAATAGTAAACTGCTGCATCTACAGCCTGAACTCCACTGATGGTCAGAGTGAAGTCAACTCCATTCCCTGCTCCACTTCCACTGAATTTGGACGAGACTTCAGAAAGTCTGTCTGATGTTCTGTAGATCAGAAGTTTAGGAGCTTCTCCCGTTTTCTGCTGGTACCAGGCCAGGAAGTATTGTGAACCAGAATACCGAGCAACCGTCGGACTGGCTTTACAGTCAATAGAAACAGTTTGACCCGGCTGCACTGATTTGGCCGCTGGCTGAGTCAAGACAACGTTTTGTCCAACAGACCCTGAGGAGAGAGAAGAAACACTGGACATGAGATGGTGAGGTGAAACTCAGCTACTCTCAAAAGATGTTCACATGACAGAGAAATGATCTTCCTCACCCTGAGTGAAGCAGAGGAGAGTCCAGATGAGGACGGAGATCAAAGTCATGTTTTTGATGAGGAGGATTTCTGAGTCTTCTGTTGTGATGAAGGACAGCTGTCAGTCATCCAGTGTCCAACTCTCAGGACTATAAACTCTCCCAGAGCACTGGAGGATGGTGCTGCTGATGCAAAGTGGCTCTCTATGGAAATGCTCTGACTGACTCCAACAGGGACTTATGGATCCCTCTGATGATGCTGTTTATCAATGGATCAATCAGAGTATTGATTAATGATGGACAAGTGATCATTTATATGTGGATTTGCTTTGATGGCTGCAGAAAGATTTTCTTTCAGAAAGTCTTGTGTCTGTTTTCATTTAATATTAAAGAGATCAATTTTACTTTCAGACAACTTTTACAATATTTCTTTAATAATGAGCTTAATACTTAACAATTGTGTTGCTGTTTGAAAAAACATGAATAAAATGTTATTACTATAAAAACAGGAAATGCTCATGTTGAGTTTGTTGTGTTCAAAGTCAGAGAGCCGTGTCTCTACAGTGAGAGGTTTTTGTACGGCGACTCAATCAGTTTGTATCACTGTGGTGGACGTTTGGTGGAGGAACCAGACTGGATGTTGGAAGTAAGTTTCTGCTCAAATATTTATGATTGTATCATCTGTTATAGTTTTAATTTATGTGTCTGAACATTGTAGTAGATTTGATTCTTAATTGGACTGATCTAAATTATTTTATAGACTGAATGTTATTGTTCTTTTCTCCTCTTTAACCTTGAAGTTAAAGTCAAGCAGCTTTACTGAACTTCTCTTTAAACATTTTTTAAAATTTTGGTGTTTAACTCTCGGTTTTAAATAGTTTGAAGTTTAGTTAAAATAGTTTTAAACAGTGAGAATGAAGAGAAAAAACCTTAAAAAATGCTGCTAAATCTCTGATCTTATGTCTCTGATTGTCTTTTACATTAGTTTGAGAGTTTTCTGAGGCTTTTGGTTTTTCAAGTCGTAGATTTTGGTCGTCAATTATTAACAATAGTTCTGATCTGAACTTTATCACTGCTGAGGGCTTTAGAGAGTAAGTCTTTTTTTTTTATGTAGCAGGACTTCTAAGAAGTATACATATATACTGTATTTTATTAATGTTTTCAACCGACAACTATTTTTCAAATTTTGAAATGTAAAATTTGATATCATACATTATTTTATATTTTATTATACAATAAGATAATATTTAGTATTTCCAGTTCAGTTTGATGTATATCAGGTGATATGAGGACTCTTTCTGTGCTGATATGCATGAGAGGCTTCTTAAAGGGAAGTGAAACAATGTGTGAGTGAGTGACTGGTGGAGCAGAAAAAAACATCTGACAGAAACTCCTTAAAGGAGAAAATCAACTCTCTCACAGTAAAGGTGTCCAAGTGTCTGGTGGTTGATGGACAGCTGTGTGGTCCCTGTCCTCTAAGCTGATTGGTGTCTCCTAGGTGATGCCCGTCCCACCCTGACGGTGCTGCCCCCCTCCAGTGAGGAGCTGCAGCAGGGGAAGGCCACGCTCATGTGCCTGGCCAACAAGGGCTTCCCCTCAGACTGGAGTCTGGCCTGGAAGGTGGACGGCAGCAGCAGCAGCAGCAGCAGCAGCTGGGAGGAGAGCAGGAGCCCCGGGGTGCTGGAGAAGGACGGCCACTACAGCTGGAGCAGCACCCTGAGGCTCACTGCAGACCAGTGGAGGAAGGTGGGCTCTGTGACCTGTGAGGCCACCCAGGGCTCCCAGGCTCTGCTCTCAGAGACACTGAGGAGAGACCAGTGTTCCCAGTCCTGACCTGACTCACTGGGACTCTGCTGCTGGTTTCACTCTGCTACCGCTCTCACTCTGCACTCTGTAACCATCTCTGTCTTTTATTTGACATGGTTCAATAACAATATTTACCAGCTTGTTGCAATGTTTCAATATTAGTTCAGTGTTTCCAGATAATAAAGACGTGTTCATCAAATCAGCTGTTTCATGTTTATTATTTTCCAAATATGTGATTTTCTCTTTATAGTAACAGTAACTGTTCTAAATCCTGAGGAAGAACTGATCTGATGAAAATGTTTTAATTTCTCTGAAATGACGGTATAAAGACATTTTAAGAATACATGATAGAGGTTATAAATGCTTTATATTCAAAATCAAATAATGAGTAGTATATCATCAGCATAAAGAGTAAAATCCTGCAACTTTAAACCAGGAACTATTTATATTCTGCTAAAGAACCACAATGATGAATGAAAGAGAGGACATAAGGAATGTAGGAAACTTTAGTGATTTATAAACTCATAAAAAAAATGTAAAAAACAATCTCCTCGCCAGGAAACACTTATTTAAATGGAACCATGAGATATTTAATAAGTTTAGAGTGGAAATGTCTCTTTGGTGGAACTGCTTACAACTGATCTGAGACATGACAGGTAACTTTGCACCACTGGTTGTTATTGATACAAATGCATTGTGATTAAATGTAACTCACTGTACGTCTTCAATATAAAGTCTTAGTCTGAAGAGTGACCAATATAACTAGAGAATCTCTCGTCACGAGTGTAGCACCATCTTTCCATCTGAAATGTACCGGAGTAGCAATTTAAATCAGCATAAAGGGAAAATACTCCACTACATTTATTTGAGAGCTAGTTACTTTCTAATAAGATATTGCATACAAAACATATTTATAGCCCGAGGACAAAGACACCCACTAAAAGAAAAACTACAGCAACAGACATGAACCCAAGCTTGAAAAATCTGAACCCATCATATAAAAGGCAAATAGGAAAATCCAACACCTCAGCTGTTGGATTGTGTCCAATTGAAGTTAGTCGGTAGACTTCTGACTTCAATAACCCCAAATACAGTTTGAGCATTTCAAGACAATTAAATTGTTAACACATTTTGTTATTTGGAGTTAGTTCTTTAAATTATTAACTTACCATCTAGAACAACAAATGGTAGTAAAACACAAATACCGATACAGAGAAAAAATTGTTTGAGTAGCTTCATCTACCGAGTCTTAACCTTGCTCTTGAAAAAACTGTCTTAAAAAGCATTTCTTCAGCTTCATTTACTTCTGTTGCGCTCGCCAACACACTTGTGTTTATTGACCTAACAGAGCCGAGCAAAACTTGGATCTCAAACAACGCAACTGAATGGTTTCTCCCCTGCGTGGACGAGTGAGTGTTGTCTCAGATGTGTCTTTTGTGTGAAACTCTTACTACAAACTGAACAACTGAAAGGTTTCTCCCCTGTGTGGACCAGCAAGTGTTGTCTCAGATTTGTATTTCGTGCGAAATCCTTACTACAAACTGAACAACTAAATGGTTTCTCTCCCGTGTGGACCAGCAAGTGTTGTCTCAGAGCTACTTTTTGTGAGAAACCTTTACTACAAACTGAACAACTGAAAGGTTTCTCCCCTGTGTGGACGAACAAGTGTTGTCTCAGAGCTCCTTTTAGTGCGAAACCTTTACTACAAACTGAACAACTGAAAGGTTTCTCCCCTGTGTGGACGAGCAAGTGTTGTCTCAGATGTCCTTTTTGTGTGAAAACCATACTACAAACTGAACAACTGAAAGGTTTCTCCCCTGTGTGGACCAGCAAGTGTTGTCTCAGAGATCCTTTTTGTGTGAAACCCTTACTACAAACTGAACAACTGAAAGGTTTCTCTCCCGTGTGGACCAGCAAGTGTTGTCTCAGATGTCCTTTTTGTGTGAAAACCATACTACAAACTGAACAACTGAAAGGTTTCTCCCCTGTGTGGACCAGCAAGTGTTGTCTCAGAGATCCTTTTTGTGTGAAACCCTTACTACAAACTGAACAACTGAAAGGTTTCTCTCCCGTGTGGACCAGCAAGTGTTGTCTCAGAGCTCCTTTTAGTGCGAAACCTTCACTACAAACTGAACAACTGAAAGGTTTCTCCCCTGTGTGGACCAGCAAGTGTTGTCTTAGAGCTCCTTTTAGTGTGAAACCTTTACTGCAAATTGAACAACTGAAAGGTTTCTCCCCTGTGTGGACCAGCAAGTGTTGTCTTAGAGCTCCTTTTAGTGTGAAACCTTTACTACAAACTGAACAACTGAAAGGTTTCTCCTGAGAATGGATTCTCAGGTGTTCTCCTAAATAGCCTCCAGTGTGTTTCTTCAGATGTCCCTTGTTGCAAAAGCTTC
Organism: Anoplopoma fimbria; assembly: GCF_027596085.1. Lineage (NCBI taxonomy): Eukaryota > Metazoa > Chordata > Actinopteri > Perciformes > Anoplopomatidae > Anoplopoma > Anoplopoma fimbria. Next base: position 23,830,826 of record NC_072458.1, read on the forward strand.
TAGCACATTCAGAGGAGCTGATTGATGAGTTTTCCGTATTACAGTCGATATGACTTACTTTTACTTCATTGTTTTGCAGAGGGTTTAAATCTGACTGAGGTTCCTGAGTCTCCTCCCAATCACTACTGTCATCAGTCTCAGGTTCAGAAGAGTCTACAGTCTTCTCATCAGTATCTGGTTCTGGATGTCTATCTGGATCTGAGTTCCTGTCTGGTTCTGGTCCTCCACAGTCCTCTTCATCAGCTTCTGTTTTCATCTGTTCAGTTTGTCTTTGATGAAGCTGTGAGGACTGAGCTTCCTCTTCATCTTCTTCTCTCTTCAGAGGAGTGAATGAGAACTTGGTATCAGACTCCTCCAGTCCTTGAAGCTGCTCTCCCTCCTGACTGGTCCAGAGTTCCTCCTGTTCCTCTTTAATGTGTGGGGGCTCTGGGTCCTCCTGGTCCAGACTGGAGCTCCATTCCTGCTGCTCAGGTAGAACCTCTTCTTTAACCACTGTAAACTTCTTGAGGTTTGCAGGAAATACTGAAAAAAGACAAACACGTTGTGTAAATGTATCACATACTCATAGTTTTGTGTACTTCTCCGAATCCCGGCTCTGAATCGGAACTGGTTCTAAATTATTAAGAACCCAGGACATTCTTAACCAACAACCTACAACACACAGCCCCCTTCCCCCAACTTGTCCCTCTCAAATAACCAGGTGAGAAAAGAACTGAAGAGAATAAAGGTGAGAAAAGCCACGGGTCCGGACGGCATCAGCTCAAGGCTCCTCAGGTCCTGCGCAGACCAGCTGTGCAGGATAGTGGAGCACGTCTTCAACTCGAGGTTGAAGCTGGGGAGGGTACCACAGCTATGGAAGACGTCCTGTGTGGTACCAGTCCCGAAGACCCCGGGGGGGACTAATAAAGGATTATCTTATCTTATCTTATAAATCAAGAGAGAAGTAGAGTCATTTTCTCATAAATCAGCTCTTTTAAATCACTTCTTAAAACCCATTTTTACAGACTGGCTTATATGTGATGTCATCGGTTTATTGGTATATTTTATTATTGATTATATTATTTAATTTTACCAAATTATTAAAAACAAATATATTTATTCTTAGTTTGTTAGAATGCAAAAGCAGAATATTTTGATACACATGAATTCACCCCGTCATAACCCAGATTCTCTAAAACATTAATCACTTTCACTATCGTGGAACATTTAACAACAAAACGCCATCTTGTCTGTCATTAATGTCAGCAGAAGATCTTTTTAAAGTGACAAAAATGTCTTACTTTGTCACTCTAAGAAGTCTTTACTGTAACGTTCACAATATGGGCACACTCTTTTTAGTGGCAGCTGCTTTGAACAGAATAAACAACCATTCAGGGGAAGTTGACCCACAATGAACTGATGTCAACATGAACTTTAAACTCAACATGAACTTCTTCTGCTACTTTTACACAGTCTACAGTGTAAACAGAGTGAACACTGAGAGAAGGAGTGAACACACCTGCTCTTTGAATCCGGACTTCAGGGTTGAAAACAGCGTCCAGGAGTTTCCGTTGTCGCTCGTTCTCCTCTTTAGAACGAGAAAGTTCCTCCTCGTGCTCTGCTATCGTTCTTTCAAACAGCTCAAATATCTCTTCAGCAGCTGCAGTGAGTCGCTGGTTGACTAAAGATCTCAGTATTTGTGCTTTAGACATGTTTTAAACAATTACAAAACACGTTCCAACACACGTTTGTCAGATAAGTGGTTGTTGATTTCAAGCTAGCAAGCTAAGCTAACTTCCTGCTAGGATCGTAGTCTATCTGGAGATTCAGATTCCTGTTTGTGTTAGATAAAGGGTTTAAAAGAGAGGAACGTCGGTAAAGTCTCGAGGCATCTTCAGCGAGGCGCCATCTTGTTCTAGCAGCAAGTACTTCCGGGTCCTGTTGGTAACCTTCAAAATAAAACGTCTGTGTGTCTTAATGAAACCGAATCAGCTTTATTGTCTTTATTCATGTCAATGCACTTACACAGAAATAGACAGACAGCTAACAGGTTTCTTTGTATACATGAGGAGGGTTATGGGTCTGGCCAAAAAATATAAAGAAGACATGTTGAGCCCTTAGGAGCCAGCTGGCAGCCTTGGGTCCTCAGGTTGGGCCCTTCTGGCTGCTCAAAACTCGAGTCTAAAAACTAAAGGTGACCGTGCTTCTGCCATCAGGACCCCTTGGCTTTGAGGAGAAAAGTCTATCAGACATAATCTCTTTTAAATCACTTCTTTAAACACATTTTTAGAGACTCGATCTTATCATTGATGGTATTATTTAATTTGACTAAATGATTTTAAGAATTTATTTCATTCTTAGTTTGTTCTTACTGAACTGATTGGTTTTTACTTTCATCTATTTGACCTTAGTTAGTTCTGCTTTGTTGGACCTCTCTGTTGAGATTTCTGTTGTTTTACAGCCTTGTTTTTTTTAATAAAAATATTATTATAGGTGTATATGATAGTATATATAGAAATTAAATTCATTTTTATTTATATTGCCCAGTATAAAAAATAAACACTTTACAATCTGTACAACATACAACCTCCTCTCTCCCCAAAACAACACTTTAACATGGGAAAAAAACGAAGAAACCTCAGGGAGAGCAACAGAGGTGTACAGTGCATGTGTACAGAATGAACATTTAAACTATAACATATAAAAAATGTACAGGTTATTGCACAGCATTGTTCCTGACACTATGTGACTGGTAAATGGGATCTCAAAATCATGAAAACAGCCTGTAGGGTTGGTCCGTTTAATTTACAGGTTATTTGTATCCAAGTGGATTATAATCAGAAATATACTTTAGTATCTCACAAATCATTAGAACACATGTTAGTGCTGCATAGGAAGACATGGTAAAGGAAAGAAAACATATATATCCCGACATGATTGAACAGACGCTCACTAAATAGATTTATTTGGTGACAGAGTCTGGGATGAAAGAAAAATCTCTTTGTTTGCTTTGTAATGTTTCATGTGAGAACTTCTGCTCTTGTCTGACTTAATAGATGATACAGTTAATAGATGATACAGTTAATATATGATACAAGTTAACGTGTATTATTTAGCCATAGTAAACTGTTTATACTCATGTTTTGAATGCTTCATAAAGGACTTATAGCTGTTACAAAGATAGAAATACAGATGTCCTTAAATTAAATACATCCATATCATAGTTTGGTATAATGTGTTAGAAACATATATTTATTGTTTAATTACTGCTTGTAAAAGCTTAAGACGGGAGATAAAATCAGGTGTTAGGAAACTTTGAGGTGGTTGAAGTTTGATGTGGATTGTTTGAATGTTAGAGAGTGTGTGTGTGTGTGTGTGTGTGTGTGTGTGTGTGTGTGTGTGTGTGTGTGTGTGTGTGTGTGTGTGTGTGTGTGTGTGTGTGTGTGTGTGTGTGTGTGTGTGTGTGTGTGTGTGTGTGTGTGTGTGTTGTGTGTCCTCAGTGGAGTGTATCAGTCTCTGCAGTAGCTTCCAGCTGCAGCAGTCAGTTCAGTTTCTGTTCACTCTGACTGAGGGAGGTTTTTGTACGACGCTTTTTCACTGTGTGAACACATGCTGACTGTTGATAGAGTGATAACTCTGACAATAGTAAACTGCTGCATCTACAGCCTGAACTCCACTGATGGTCAGAGTGAAGTCAACTCCATTCCCTGCTCCACTTCCACTGAATTTGGACGAGACTTCGGAAAGTCTGTCTGATGTTCTGTAGATCAGAAGTTTAGGAGCTTCTCCCGTTTTCTGCTGGTACCAGGCCAGGAAGTATTGTGAACCAGAATACTGAACAACCGTCGGACTGGCTTTACAGTCAATAGAAACAGTTTGACCCGGCTGCACTGATTTGGCCGCTGGCTGAGTCAAGACAACGTTTTGTCCAACAGACCCTGAGGAGAGAGAAGAAACACTGGACATGAGATGGTGAGGTGAAACTCAGCTACTCTCAAAAGATGTTCACATGACAGAGAAATGATCTTCCTCACCCTGAGTGAAGCAGAGGAGAGTCCAGATGAGGACGGAGATCAAAGTCATGTTTTTGATGAGGAGGATTTCTGCGTCTTCTGTTGTGATGAAGGACAGCTGTCAGTCATCCAGTGTCCAACTCTCAGGACTATAAACTCTCCCAGAGCACTGGAGGATGGTGCTGCTGATGCAAAGTGGCTCTCTATGGAAATGCTCTGACTGACTCCAACAGGGACTTATGGATCCCTCTGATGATGCTGTTTATCAATGGATCAAGTGATCATTTATATGTGGATTTGCTTTGATGGCTGCAGAAAGATTTTCTTTCAGAGCGTCTTGTGTCTGTTTTCATTTAATATTAAAGAGATCAATTTTACTTTCAGACAAATTTAAAAATATTTCTACAATAATGTCGTTAATTACGTACAATTGTGTTGCTGTTTGAAAAAACATAAATAAAATGTTATTACTATAAAAACAGGAAATGCTCATGTTGAGTTTGTTGTGTTCAAAGTCAGAGAGCCGTGTCTCTACAGTGAGAGGTTTTTGTACGGCGACTCAATCAGTTTGTATCACTGTGGTGGACGTTTGGTGGAGGAACCAGACTGGATGTTGGAAGTAAGTTTCTGCTCAAATATTTATTATTGTATCATCTGTTATAGTTTTAATTTATGTTTCTGATCATTGTAGTAGATTTGATTATTAATTGGACTGATCTAAATTATTTTATAGACTGAATGTTATTGTTCTTTTCTCCTCTTTAACCTTGAAGTTAAAGTCAAGCAGCTTTACTGAACTTCTCTTTAAACATTTTTAAAAATTTTGGTGTTTAACTCTCGGTTTTAAGTAGTTTGAAGTTTAGTTAAAATAGTTTTAAACAGTGAGAATGAAGAGAAAAACGTAAAAAATGCTGCTAAATCTCTGATCGTATGTCTCTGATTGTCTTTTACATTAGTTTGAGAGTTTTCTGAGGCTTTTGGTTTTTCAAGTCGTAGATTTTGGTCGTCAATTATTAACAATAGTTCTGATCTGAACTTTATCACTGCTGAGGGCTTTAGAGAGTAAGTCTTTTTTTTTTTAGCAGGACTTCTAAGAATGTTTTATACACATATATACTGTATTTTATTAACCGACAACTATTTTTCCAATTTTGAAATGTAAAATTTGATATCATACATTATTTTATATTTTATTATACAATAAGATAATATTTAGTATTTCCAGTTCAGTTTGATGCATATCAGGTCATATGAGGACTCTTTCTGTGCTGATATGCATGAGAGGCTTCTTAAAGGGAAGTGAAACAATGTGTGAGTGAGTGACTGGTGGAGCAGAAAAAAACATCTGACAGAAACTCCTTAAAGGAGAAAATCAACTCTCTCACAGTAAAGGTGTCCAAGTGTCTGGTGGTTGATGCACAGCTGTGTGGTCCCTGTCCTCTAAGCTGATTGGTGTCTCCTAGGTGATGCCCGTCCCACCCTGACGGTGCTGCCCCCCTCCAGTGAGGAGCTGCAGCAGGGGAAGGCCACGCTCATGTGCCTGGCCAACAAGGGCTTCCCCTCAGACTGGAGTCTGGCCTGGAAGGTGGACGGCAGCAGCAGCAGCAGCAGCAGCAGCAGCTGGGAGGAGAGCAGGAGCCCCGGGGTGCTGGAGAAGGACGGCCACTACAGCTGGAGCAGCACCCTGAGGCTCACTGCAGACCAGTGGAGGAAGGTGGGCTCTGTGACCTGTGAGGCCACCCAGGGCTCCCAGGCTCTGCTCTCAGAGACACTGAGGAGAGACCAGTGTTCCCAGTCCTGACCTGACTCACTGGGACTCTGCTGCTGGTTTCACTCTGCTACCGCTCTCACTCTGCACTCTGTAACCATCTCTGTCTTTTATTTGACATGGTTCAATAACAATATTTACCAGCTTGTTGCAATGTTTCAATATTAGTTCAGTGTTTCCCGATAATAAAGACGTGATCATCAAATCAGCTGTTTTCATGTTTATTATTATCAAAGTGTCTGAGTGATTTTCTCTTCATAGCAACAGTAACTGTTTTAAATCCTGAGGAAGAACTGAGCAGATTAAAATGTTTATATTTATCCATGATGACTTTAGAAAGACAAATTACATGATAGAGGTCTATATATGTATGATATTCAAATAGTTTATGAACTCAGAAAAATATCCTGATTAGTATTTAAATTAATACAAACATTGATGGTAGTAGTAGAAGTTTATTATTTGTCGTCCCAATAGATATGAACGCCTATAAAACTTTGAATCTGATTCTGCTGTAGTCATTATAGATTTTTCTGTAATAATAAACCTTTAGAATGAGACTCATGCTAGTAACCTTTTAATGATAAATCATCCAGTCATCTCTTCTTATCAAATTGTTTCTAACAGTGTAAATGCATTAGGTGTATTCAAAACATGCATCATCCTTTGAATAAAATTACAAAAGTCTTTAAAGTATTTTGTCAATTTTGAATGACACGCATCATATCGTCAGCATAGAGAGAAATAAATCTAGCAATTTAAACCAGGATCAGTACAAACAGTAATGTTAGTATCTTGTTGTAGATTTAATTTATTATGTATGAAATTTAAATTTTTGCCCATTAAGCTACACTTAATAATCTATGATGACAAAGTCATTGTTTTACATACTCTTTTTGCAAAATCTGAATTCTCTCATTTACGTAAGTATTCAGACTCTTTGCTGTGTCGATCCTTATTGTGGTCAGGTCCATCCTGTTCACTCTGATTGTACTTAAGATGTGTCTAGAACTTGATTGGAGTCCACCTGTGGTTAAATGAATTGATTGGACATCGTTAAGAAAGACATACAACTGTGTGTATGATTTTCCGACTATTCATACTGCATGTTAGGACAAAAACAAGCAATGAAGTCCAATAAACTCTCTGTAGACCTCAGTGATGGATCAGGTCAAAGGTATAAACATTTCTAAAGCTCTGAGTGTTCCCAGGAGAACAGAGGCCTCATTAAATGTGAAATGGAAGAAGTGTGGAAGCACCAGGACTCTTCCTAGAGTTGGCCTTGAGGCAACATGATCGATTGTTCTGTTCATAATCAGTTGTTGAAAGTCACAAATAATTTTACAGCAGCTGAACCGAGACTAAAGTTCTCATAGTTGAAGCAACTTAAACTCTCAGACACTAAATATAAAGGACCTTTCTGGTGGTTTTAATCAACTGTTTGAGTCTTTGTCTTAATTTGAACCTCTGACTACAAACAACCAGATTTTGTCCAGTGACATGTATTGATTGTATGAAATGTTAAATTCGGGATCAAATCATCGGTTGTGTGTGTGTGTGTGTGTGTGTGTGTGTGTGTGTGTGTGTGTGTGTGTGTGTGTGTGTGTGTGTGTGTGTGTGTGTGTGTGTGTGTGTGTGTGTGTGTGCGTGTGTGGTTGTGTCCTCAGTGAAGTGTATCAGTCTCTGCAGTAGCTTCCAGCTGCAGCAGTCAGTTCAGTTTCTGTTCACTCTGACTGAGGGAGGTTTTTGTACGACGCTTTTTCACTGTGTGAACACATTCTGACTGTTGATAGAGTGATAACTCTGACAATAGTAAACTGCTGCATCTACAGCCTGAACTCCACTGATGGTCAGAGTGAAGTCAACTCCATTCCCTGCTCCACTTCCACTGAATTTGGACGAGACTTCAGAAAGTCTGTCTGATGTTAGGTAGATCAGAAGTTTAGGAGCTTCTCCCGTTTTCTGCTGGTACCAGGCCAGGTAGTATTGTGAACCAGAATACTGAACAACCGTCGGACTGGCTTTACAGTCAATAGAAACAGTTTGACCCGGCTGCACTGATTTGGCCGCTGGCTGAGTCACGACAACGTTTTGTCCAACAGACCCTGAGGAGAGAGAAGAAACACTGGACATGAGATGGTGAGGTGAAACTCAGCTACTCTCAAAAGATGTTCACATGACAGAGAAATGATCTTCCTCACCCTGAGTGAAGCAGAGGAGAGTCCAGATGAGGACGGAGATCAAAGTCATGTTTTTGATGAGGAGGATTTCTGAGTCTTCTGTTGTGATGAAGGACAGCTGTCAGTCATCCAGTGTCCAACTCTCAGGACTATAAACTCTCCCAGAGCACTGGAGGATGGTGCTGCTGATGCAAAGTGTCTCTCTATGGAAATGCTCTGACTGACTCCAACAGGGACTTATGGATCCCTCTGATGATGCTGTTTATCAATGGATCAATCACTTTATCAGAGTATTGATCAGGGATGTGTCAGTGCTTTTTTAGTGTTTGGTTTGAGTTTGTTAGAAATAAAGTCTTCCACAGTATTTTTTGAATTCCCCGTTATTCACTAGGACATCAACTATCATCACTGTAGGACGAATTTTAACAAAATTATTTATTTTCATTTATTATATCGGACAATAAACATACATTTATAATAATTATTTACATTTGGCAGGATTTATTGAAGAGTTCATCTTTAAAAATATCTTATATCAATTTGTTTTATCAAGAGAAAAGTTTATATCACTTATACAATTCTAACATTTTACAAATAAATCGTTAAATATATAGGTATCGTTGTGAATCAGGTTAAAAGTAATATAACCAGTAATAACAAAACTGGGTTAACTGGGAATGTGCTGGGCGAGTCTTTTGTTTGAGTATGTCAAATTGTTATTCATTATTTATTATAGTGTACAATAAATATGCACTTATGATGATTATTTAAATTTTTGTATGATTTGTTGGACAGTTTTTCTTTAGGAATATCTTGATATATAATGAATTTGTTTTACTGAAAGAAAAGTTAATTTTGCTCATGAATGCCAAACAGTTTAAACATGAATTGTTAAATACATATGTATCGTTTGTTAATTGTTATGAAAGTAGTTTACCCAGTTGTAACATAAACTGGGTAAACTGTGAATGTGTTTGGTGAGTTTGTTTGTGTCAAAGTCAGAGAGCCGTGTCTCTCTACAGTGAGAGGTTTTTGTACGGCGGCTCAATGACTTTGTATCACTGTGGTGCACGTTCGGTGGAGGAACCAGACTGGATGTTGGAAGTAAGTCAAATGTTTAAATATTTCATTATTTCAGGAGTAATTTGTCTTTGTATTCTTTAATTTTCAAAAGTAGTTGTCTTTTCAACTTTCATGGATGAAGTTTTTGACAAATATTTTGCTCTAAGAAACAAAGTCAGCAGAAGCAATTAAAAAACTAATTGTTGCGAAAGTAAAACATTAAACTAGAGAATAAATCATTACCTCCAACTTTAATGGTAAAGTTGCATCTTGAGAGTTTGTAGTTTGACCTCAGTCTGAAACAGTCAGAGAGCCGTGTCTCTCTACAGTGAGAGGTTTTTGTACGGCGGCTCAATGACTTTGTATCACTGTGGTTGACTTTTGGTGGAGGAACCAGACTGGATGTTGGAAGTAAGTCTCTGAACAAAAATACTAAATGAATAACTGTAAAGTAATGTTTTCAATGTAGTTGTTGGATGTTTGAGACGGAAAAATATACATTGTTTTAATTATACCCTTTTTGTATTCATGTTTATATTTCTCCTCCTTTATCATGGAGACTAACTCAGAGCAGCTTTACTAAACATTTATTTACTCATCCATCTCATACTGAAATTTAAACAGTATGAAATGTAAAAATGTTTAAACTTAATAATATATACATATATTTTATTTCCACTTCAATGAAAACTGTTTTAAAACAAATTCAGTGTCGGAATTATTAATTGAAGTAATTAAGTGTAGATTAAGATGGGTATTTAAAAATGTGCCAAACGTCTTCATTATGTCAAATATTGCATTGATATTTCAAATCTTTGTACAGTTTTTTATAATGATTGAAATTCACATGAAGAACATTTGATTGTAGTCAGTTCATTTTCTGTACTTGTTTACATTTTCACTAACTATTTCAAAGTCATTTTTAGTAAAGTGTTTTTACGAGGATGACATTTTAATAATTGGCACAATTTTTATGTTTTATTTTGAGTGTAGTTTGATATATTTCGGATCATTCTGTATGATGTTCTCGCTGTGCTGATATGCATGAGAGGCTTCTTAAAGGGAAGTGAAACAATGTGTGAGTGAGTGACTGGTGGAGCAGAAAAAAACATCTGACAGAAACTCCTTAAAGGAGAAAATCAACTCTCTCACAGTAAAGGTGTCCAAGTGTCTGGTGGTTGATGCACAGCTGTGTGGTCCCTGTCCTCTAAGCTGATTGGTGTCTCCTAGGTGATGCCCGTCCCACCCTGACGGTGCTGCCCCCCTCCAGTGAGGAGCTGCAGCAGGGGAAGGCCACGCTCATGTGCCTGGCCAACAAGGGCTTCCCCTCAGACTGGAGTCTGGCCTGGAAGGTGGACGGCAGCAGCAGCAGCAGCAGCAGCAGCTGGGAGGAGAGCAGGAGCCCCGGGGTGCTGGAGAAGGACGGCCACTACAGCTGGAGCAGCACCCTGAGGCTCACTGCAGACCAGTGGAGGAAGGTGGGCTCTGTGACCTGTGAGGCCACCCAGGGCTCCCAGGCTCTGCTCTCAGAGACACTGAGGAGAGACCAGTGTTCCCAGTCCTGACCTGACTCACTGGGACTCTGCTGCTGGTTTCACTCTGCTCCCGCTCTCACTCTGCACTCTGTAACCATCTCTGTCTTTTATTTGACATGGTTCAATAACAATATTTACCAGCTTGTTGCAATGTTTCAATATCATTTCAGTGTTTCCAGATAATAAAGACGTGTTCATCAAATCAGCTGTTTCATGTTTATTATTATCAAAGTGTCTGAGTGATTTTCTCTTAAAAGTAACAGTAATGTTCTAAATCCTGTAGAAGAACTGAGCAGATTAAAATGTTTATATTTATCCATGATGACTTTAGAAAGACAAATTACATGATAGAGGTCTATATATGTATGATATTCAAAGAGTTTATAAACTCAGATAAAATTCCTCATTATAATTCGATTAGTAGAAACAGTGATGGTCCATTATTTGTTGTAACAATAGATATAAACTCCTTCATAACTTTAAATCTGTTTCTGCCATAGTCATCATAGATTTATCTGTAATAATAAACCTTTGAAACAAAACCAATGATAGGAATATTTCAATGATAAATCATCCAGTCATCTCATAAAACTGAAGTGGCTCAATGGTAACAACTATAATATTTGAATTACTTAGTTTGTTTCCAAGGAACATGCATCATCCTTTGAATAAAAGCACAAAAGCCTGACATTTTTTTCTAAATCTGAAATAAAAATCAATATATCATCAGCATAAAGACAAATAAAATAAGTGTTTTCTGTAATTCTAACCTATTATGCTATTACTATTTACATAATGCTTCTGCTGAGGACACACAACCATAAAGAGAAGAGATGACAAAAGGACAGAAGTTAAATGTTACTGATTTAAATGCGCCATAAATATTTTTTTTACTTTCAATCATAAAATATATTTGTTCAGTGTCATACAAAAACCCCAAAATGACAACAATATATTATAAACATGATTTTGTCATGATGTCATATTTTGGAATTAGTGTGAAATATGAGTGTGTTCGGATTTCTCAAAAATGTTGAAAGATTTCTAAAATGTGTAAATAACATTAACACTTTAAATGTTCATGTCTTATCATATTCCGTGGATTAAATTCATCAAAGAAATGAAATCATAATTCAACAGAGGTTAGTTTTGATGTGCAGCAGATGGTTTCAAATAAAATAATGTCTTAAAGAAATATAACTTTTCAGCATAAATACAATATGTTTACTTTAAAATGTTCAAAATTAACTATTATTGAATATTTTTTTGTTTTAAGTTTCAGTGCAGCCGTTGAGGCAGATCAGTTCCTCTTCAGCTGAGGAGGTTTTTGTGTGACGGTGTATCACTGTGTGAGGGGCAACCTGTCACCCTGCTAACCGTATTAACCTCCTGAATCTTCATTCTGAACTCCACTGATGGTCAAGTCAGACCCAGATCCACTTCCACTAAAACGATGAGAAACTCCAGACTGACGGCTTGTAGTCAGATAAATCAGGAGTTTAGGAGCTTCTCCAGGTTTCTGAAGGTACCACTGCAGCCAACTAGTACTAACACTGCTTTGACATCTGATGGAGACAGTCTGTCCTGGAACAACAGACTGAGATCCAGGAGACTGAGTCAGGATGGTTTGACCTGATGAACCTGAAAAAAATAAGCAGAAAGTTATTTAGACAAATCCAGCTTGGAGAAAGATGATCAGCAACCAAATAGAAGAGTCTCATTTCTTAAACATGGAGCACAGATGGAAGAAGGTTAATGCTCCTTGATTCAGTGTTTCTCCATCACAGCAGAACATCATTGTGATAAACCTGGTTGCATCCTGAACCAGTGACATCATCATTGTGCTGCAGTGAGTCAGTGCCTCTGAAAGGCCTGGACATAAGATCAACACTGGCCTCTTAACGGCTGGGAGCAGAGAGACAGGACACAGTCAGTGAACTGTCCCCAACACGTCGTGCTGTTTCCTCCTCACTGCTGCGACAGCTCACTATTCAAATCAGCCTCAGGAAAAACTAACAATATACAGAAAACCATTTATTTTGACAAATTAAAGCACAGCTTTTTTGTTACTTTTATAAACAGGTGACTTGAACTGATCTTTCTGAATATATATAGTCACCATAGTATATATATATATATATTATTCTGCTTAGTGATGAAACTTTATGGTCCAGTAAGAAATGTTATCTTTAGTATTGAAACCTGTCTGTTGTCATGCTTCAGCACTGATGCCTTTCTGTTGCTATGGTTACTGAACTCAGAGAGGAAAGTGAAACCAGTTTCATCCGATCAGGACCAACAGAACCCACAGAGTTAATTTTCTCTCTTTGCTTTAATCAGATTCAACCTCGGTTCCTCCAAAATGTGTCTCGACATCTGGAGACCTTTGGAGCACAAATATGTGTATTCTTTATGACAATTATTATTTAAAAAATAACCTCTAAAGGTGAACAAAAATAGTTGTGTGGTGCTTCGGTGGTAATTAACATCCTCTGGACCCCCGTATCCAAAAAGACCCCAAGATCATGAACATTACCACTGCCAATATAACATGTTTGAATTAATTCTGTTTTAGTATAATAAGTTATTATGTAAACTGTGAATTATTTAATAGGTTCAATTCAGTTAATCAGTTAATTCAACCTGCCAAATAAAAGAAACACTTTTCTCTTTAAAGACATTTCAGGTTGTTGACATTGACTTTACTTTGCTGCCACTTAGTGGTTCAACTAGAGGTTTCTGTCAAAGAGGAGATTCCTAATACCAGTCTTTACAAGTAATACTAAAAAATACATAATACATAATTCTGCTCTTTTCCATAATCATTTCCTCTCTAAACGTTTCACATGGTTTATTTTTGGTAAATGTATAAGCCCTTAAGAGGTCAAACTATCAAAAACCCCAAAAAATGAAACATAATAATAATATATATATATATATACATATAAAATACATCTTTATCAGAATGTTATTTTAATTTCTTAATTATCGCCCAACCCCTCAGTCACAAAAGACATTTTTACCGCACAGCCCAAACAAAATGTTCCTAATAATACGTCTGTACTTTCACTTCAGTGGGATTTTGACTTAAGTTGTAGTTGTAGAAGAGTATTTTTTAATTGTTGCTAGTTTAACTTAAAACTTAAAAAAGTGGTGAAAGTATCTAAAATTACTGAGAACAAATTCAATTTTGAGCCATTTCTGCTTTCTACCCCATCACATCTGAAAACTATTACCTTTAGTTAGATTTTACTTACATGTCACCTTACAAATCAAACTGCCTCACAGTATATCAAGTTTTGAAATTGTTCTTATTATTACAGTGGTAAGATGTGAATATTTCTTCCACCTCCTGTGACTGTTTTTTTTATTTATATAAAAGGTAAAAAAAATTCGGAACCATTGATGACCAGACCTTACCGGACCTCAGCTGATTTGTTTACTTTTCTGAAGCTGTCAATCTGTGTTAAACAGAAAACAATTAATTTATCTATAAGACTTCTTCACTGTCAACGATATTAACCGGAAGTATTTTGTTTTTTTGGGAGGATAAATCATTGTAGAGTAAAACCAACATGTTCCCCTCGCCTGACAAAATAGAACAGTCCCTCAAGAAACAAGGCCCATGATACAAATAATAGAAGTAATAAGAGTACTAATAGTTCAGCTAGTAGTGAGTAAATATGTAGACCTATATACATGCACTTATACATAAATAGAAACACTATAATTAAATAGATAAATGGAAATAAAAATTAATATAAATAATAAAAGAAACTGACTTTTACAAAAAGGGTGGCAATTGTATTACAGCAGAATTAGTTGCAGATGAGCATAGCAATGGTTTTTAATGCTTCTTTAATTGGGTAAAATGACCAATACCTCAGTGTTATTAAATTATTTATTGTTAATTATGATCTGTTTTTTATACACCAAAACTGATATATAGTATATACACACACACACACACACACATATATATATATATATATATATATATATATATATATATATATATATATATATATATATATATATAGCCGAACTGACAGCAAAATGCAGGATTCTACAACAAATTGATCTAAAATATCTCTCTTGAAAAGGTCTCATTAAGTATCAGATATTCTGAACCTTGGAGTTAGTTCTGGATTTATTCTCAGTTGGTGCTAAATGATTTGAGACGTATAAACAGTATTATTTATCCATTAAACTCTGCTTTTGTCTTCTGCAGGCTTCCTCCTGATAAAACCTGATGGTGGGTGCTTTGATCCGGCTGCTGGTGCAGAAGCAGCGAGCGGTGGCCTGACCTGAAGGACTGAACTATGCAAGGTTTCCTCCCTGATCTCATGTTACTAGAACACACTGCTCCTCCCCTCTCCATTTACAGGAAATCGTGTGTGCGTTCACACAGATCCTGTTTTTAATATGATGTGTTTATGAGCGTCTCTCTCGTCTTGAACAGGTTGAATTAAAATTAGTTCTTGTCAGAAAGTTGCTGCATTACCTTTATGTTTAAATCATGAACATACATCTATAAAAGCTTTCTGTTACAGACTGTGAGGGAACAAAACGTCTGAACATCAGCTCCTTCATATTCCACTGGACTATTTTCTGGTAAGATTTGGATTTTATCATCAAAATGTATTTTTCTAATAGTGGCCCTTATTTTCCCTCATAGAAGTGAATGTAAATGTATTACTGCATTCAATTTATTACAAAACGTAGTTTGAAAACAGTTTCACTTTCGGAATCAACCGGCTGCGGGGGAATGAGGGAGAGTTACATTCTATTTATTTATTCATTCATTTTTAAAGCAATTTTATTTGGTAAGGCCAACAAACAGAGGACATTAAGAGAAGCAGGCATAAAGGAGACATGGCTGAAAATACACATTTCCAAAGAGGAAAATAGATAACAGTCTTAGTTGCTTTTGAAAAATGTCCTAACATACAGTCTACTGTGTGTAGAGCAGATTGAAATACAGTGAACAAAGGTTATATTTATACGAATTCACATATTTTGCCTTGATATATATTTGGTATTTGAAAATTAAAATCGTTCTGAAAGACTTATTTCTTTCGTAAGAGTCGCTTCTGAGCTCCGATTGGTCAGATTCAGAGCTTAAGCCGTTCTGATATGTTTGTGGAGGAGACCAGGTGTTCTCAGGTGTTCTCAGGTGTTCTCAGGTGTTCTCAGGTTCAGGTGTTCTCAGGTGTTCTCAGGTGTTCTCAGGTGTTCTCAGGTGTTCTCAGGTTCAGGTGTTCTCAGGTTCAGGTGTTCTCAGGTGTTCTCAGGTTCAGGTGTTCTCAGGTGTTCTCAGGTTCAGGTGTTCTCAGGTGTTCTCAGGTGTTCTCAGGTGTTCTCAGGTTCAGGTGTTCTCAGGTGTTCTCAGGTGTTCCGGTTTCCTCTTCTTCTTTCTCTCGTTTTAAAGCGCGATGATTGAGCTGATGCTGCTGCTGCTCACCTGCCATGTCGCTTCTCCAGGTGAGTTCCAAAACGTCCCCTTTAACGTGAGCACTGTTAGAAAAGGTTAAAGGTTAGACGATGTCACACCGGACGACACTTTACTATTATTGTAGTGAAGATATTTTTCAGGATATATGAATGTTTCTGTGACTTAAGGTTGGGACAGTTACAGCACGAGATCAATATTTAAATGACCTTTGTATGGATTTGAAAATAATTGATACTAAAAGTACAAGTTTTGTTCTTAAACTTAGTACAACAATGTATTCCTAATAAAAGTAAGTGAAGGAAAAGTGTTTTGGGGTTGAATATAATTGTGATTCAATTCTGGAATTGTTTTGAATAAAATATATATTTTACTTTTTTACTTTCATTGTTTTACCCCTCTCCGTTGAAGCCACGCCCATGCTAGATCAAGGTCTGAATCTGAAACCGAAAAAATATGATTTGAAACTTCAAAATATAAAATCTGCAAATGAAAACTACAAGACCTCAAATATAAAAAAATATATCAAAGTGGAAAATGAAAATAAATATTTTATTCAAACAATTCCAGAATTGAATCAAAATGATATTCAACCCCCAAAAACTTTTCCTTCACTTATTTTTATTTCAAATACATTGTTGTATTTTTCAAAGTTCAAGTACAAAACTTGAACTTTCAGTTTCAATTATTTTTTCTCAAATGATCAAGACCTGGACTGGATTTGGCTCCATACCTCTGCATGTTATACAATTTGAATAAATGCATTTTTAAGACACGCTAATTATGTTTACATGAGCTCTGGATTAAATATTGTTTTCAGAAGAGTTGCATTTTGCACACGACATGATGACGGATACTTAATATTTACCCTTTGCTGAAATAAAAATAAATAAATAAAACTGTCTCTGTCATGTAAGCCACAGACAGGCTTTTAGGATTTTTTAAATAATTCCTCCATAGAGCTCAGAATAGACTTTAGTAATTCTATTGATCCTTATCTAAAATATTAACCCAATGAGATTTTTGCAAAACAATCATCAGTAATGTGGATATAATGACTAACAGCTAGAAGAGTCTGATAAGTTCCGAAAACAACATCACTTTACTGTAATTCAGCCTTTGAACCGTGAAAAGACTTCACTTATGTCATATTATGATATCCAGATCTAAGAAGATATCTAGTCTCATGTCACGATATCGATATGATAATGATATATTGCACAGCCCTCTGATATGAATCTTGTTATAGCAGGAGCTGAATTCAAAACCAACTTTTTTATTATTATAAGTGATAAGAATAAATGCATTTTTAAGATGCAGTATTATGATCACATTTCCAGTGCTTTGAATACCTTTGTTATTTGAAATACTTTCAGTTTTTATGAGCTCTGGACAAAATGTTGGTTTAAATGATAGATATTTTTTAAATAAATAAATAATTTACCAGCCGCTTAAACGTTTCTTAATTTCTATATTACTGTTATTGAACCAAACACGGTGTCACATAAAGTCATTTGAGCCTCAGGCAGGCTTTTATATAGTTTTGATTGTTGTTGTTATTATTATTATTATATATTATTATTATTATTATTATTATTACTACTACTACTACTACCACTACTACTAATAATAATAATAATTTGTTGTTATTATTATTGGTTTAAATAATGGCTTCATAGAGCCAGAAAGCTCTGAATCAGCTTTAGTTACTCAAGATTAAAGAGGTAAATAAAATAAACCTGCTGCAGTTCTTGTAGCATGTGTTTACCTCTCTACCTAATGTTTTTCTAAATATCAGTTTACATTAGTCTGCATTTGAAATCATTATCAACACAGTGTGCCGACACTTAAACCCTAAATATTGGCCTCCTTGTGAGTTAAAGACGACCATGTTACTGCTTCTCCCCGCAGCACTGCACTCTCTGAAGCATGTCTACACTGCTTCCTCTGAGGTCCCCAACTTCCCCGACTTTGTGGCCGTCGTGTTTGTCGATGGGTATCAAACGGACCGCTACGACAGCGTCACCAAGACGACGGTACCCACACAGACCTGGATGAGCCGGGTCATGGCCGACGACCCGGAGTACTGGAAGAGGCAGACGTTGTACTGGGAAGGTCAAGAGCAGATAGGAAGGGTCAACATTGAGCTTTTAAAGGCACGCTTCAACCACACGGAAGGTGTGTTCACTGAATGTTTTCTCCATGAAGGTTTGTGCAGATATTGTTCCCCCAGAAAAGAAAAAAGGTAGCAAGTATAACTTTTAGAGATCCCTGATCATATGTTTTTGCTACTAATTGATGATTATTGATGATCCATATTGTCAGATCCCTTTGTTATTTGATTATAGTAGCTGGTCTACAAGGATCCAGACTATTCTTTTGTTTTTATTTGCCACTGTCCAAAAAATTATTTCAACGCTCTGAAATCAGCAAACCATCAAATATACTAAATACTAATTAATAAAAATCAAATTCAAATATCAAATGATAATAAAATAATGTATTTTTATGGATTAAACAGATCTATTCATTATTATTTTTAATGATATTATAATCTGCTTAGCGCTAGTGTTAGGAAGTTAAACAGCTCATAATTCATCTCTAATATCTATTTTATATTTATGTGAAAACAACTCCTTCAAACTACTGGATTTATTCTAGTTTATCACCAACACTACATTTTACAGATTACATGTGAACACATCATAACGTTATAATTTACCTTCAACCAATACTCATTTTCACTGAACAGAGCCTGAACGTATCATAATGTAACTGAACTCAACCTCCTCCTGTTAGTCGTTAGAGGTGCTGCTAACGTTACTAGCTCTCCTCCTGTTAGCCGTTAGAGGTGCTGCTAACGTTACTAGCTCCTCCTGTTAGCCGTTAGAGGTGCTAACGTTACTAGCTCTCCTCCTGTTAGCCGTTAGAGGTGCTGCTAACGTTACTAGCTCTCCTCCTGTTAGCCGTTAGAGGTGCTGCTAACCTCTCTCCTCCTGTTAGCCGTTAGAGGTGCTGCTAACGTTACTAGCTCTCCTCCTGTTAGCCGTTAGAGGTGCTGCTAACGTTACTAGCTCTCCTGTTGGTTTAAACACAGATCAGTTGTTTACAACATAACATTATCAGAGATCAGAGACTAGAAGCATAAATGAAGTCCTTAACAGTCGTCAGTAAAACTTTATTTCTCACTGTGATGGTTAGCGTCAAACTGTGTAATTAACCTGCGGTTCACATGCGTGCTGAACCGTGAAGGGGATCAGTACGGATCGACAGTGTTTTCGTTACACTGCTGGACTCTGTTTACTGCTACATTACATTACATTACATTACAGTCACTTTTCTCCAAAGCGACTTACAGTCAGTAGTATATTACATATCATTCACCCATTCACACACTGATGACAGGCTACCATCAAGGTGCCACCATCAGACTCTAACTAACATTCATCATCAGTCCACACCGATGGCCTTCAGGAGCAACTTGGGGTTAAGTGTCTTGCCCAAGGACACATCGACTGCCGAAGCCGGGTATCGAACCACCGACCCTCTGATTGGAGAACTACCTTGCTCTCCACTAC
Organism: Anoplopoma fimbria; assembly: GCF_027596085.1. NCBI lineage: Eukaryota > Metazoa > Chordata > Actinopteri > Perciformes > Anoplopomatidae > Anoplopoma > Anoplopoma fimbria. The sequence continues at coordinate 23,850,393 of NC_072458.1, forward strand.
GCCACAGCCGCCCTGCTGATCAGCTAATGTTAGCATGGTGCTTTACTGACCTCAGTATTCCCTTCTCTCTCTCTCAGGCATCCATGTGATCCAGGTGTTGAACGGCTGTGAGTGGGACGACGAGACTGGGGACGTTTTTGGTTTTGGTCTGATCAGTTATAATGGAGACGACATCTTGATATTGGACATGAAGGCACAGAGATGGATCGCCACTAAACCACAGCTTCTTAGAAGCCAACATAAGTGGAATAACGACAAGAGTTGGTTAGAATTCATGGAGCACCGTTTGACCAAGGAGTGCCCCGTGAGGCTGAAGAACAGTTTGGAGTACGGGAGGAGCACTCTGAACAGAATAGGTATAATAACATGATATAATCCTATTTAAAGTTAGTATAAATAAAGTATCCAATGCATAAGATGTGAGATGTTGATTAAATAATGCATGACACCAGCTCCTTTATCCAATACGTAGGTCTTCCTGGTTCCTATCTATTCAGTTCATCAGTTTAAATGATAAAACCAGTGTTATTTTATATTTTTATTCTTGATAACAAATTGCACGTACAGATGAAAAACATAGACTGTATATAAGAGGTGGATGTTGTCGTGATGACATCACTCATTGGTCTGTGGATGTTTTGAAGCCTTGACTTTCGCTGTCGCCATGTGTTTTTTTTGCAACCAGTGAACAGGAAGTGACCATATTTGGACTGAGTGACGTAGAGAGTGACGTAGAGACGCAGTTAAACTGTTCTTAAGTGAACCGGGAGTCAGATTTTTTTCAGTTTGAAAATCAAAAACGTCTAATGACAATCAGGGAAAAGCACGTCTTCCAAATCAAATTCAGACGAGGATCGTGTTGATGCGTGAGTAAAAGAGAGACCTGTCGATCATCTCGTGTTCCTCCTGAAGGACGAGGAGATGAAGTTAATTTATGCATGACTTTCATATTAATTCGTTATCTTTCCTCTCTCGGCCGTCTTGCTTCCTTTGTCTCCAGAGCTTCCTTCTCTGTCTCTCCTCCAGAAGATTCCGTCGTCACCAGTGAGCTGCCACGCCACGGGTTTCTACCCCGACAGAGCGGCGATGTTCTGGAGCAGAGACGGAGAGGAGATCCACGAGCTGGTGGACCACGGCGAGCTCCTTGAAAACCACGACGGTACGTTCCAGATGAGCGTGGACCTGGATCTCTCGCTGGTCCAACCTGATGACTGGTGGAGGTACAAGTGTGTGTTTCAGCTCTCCGGGGTAGAGGATGACCTCTTCACCAAGCTGGACCCAGCGGTGATCAGGACTAACTGGGGTGAGTGGCACAGAAAGATAAAATGCATTTACTCAGCTTTGTCTGCTGTTTAATCAACGAGTTTCTTTTTTATATTGATTGTTTTGGGTGTTAAACAAAAAACAAGAAAAGATGATCGCTTCGCTCATCTTTTCTCTAGCTAGCATTTTTGGCTAATCTTTGATACATCTTCATTGCTAACTTGTTTAACATATAATGCTAACTCAGCATCATTAATGAAGTTTCAAAGCAAATTAACCATCTAAAGGAATACTTCTCCCACAAAACGACCATTTTTATATCAGTCACTCACCTCGTGTTGTTTTGAATTCATGAATCAAACTTTTTTCCTCCCAAGCCTCCATGGTTATCGAAGAATCAACAAACAGAGAAAAGTCTTGATTAAGTAAATGGGGGCGGGGTTTAACAGCAGCAAAACTATCCCAAAAAATATGTTTGCAAACTCGCACACAACTGGTGCCGAATAATCAATGTATCGTTTACCTAGTGGTGTGCTCACTACTTTACAAACACATCAAATTGTTTAAAAAATAGTAATGTTTAAGTGAAGATTCTTGCGTTTGTGAAGTAGTGACTGGATAAACGAAACTTAGATCCTGCACCAGTTGTGTGAGAGGGTTGTAATCGGATGTTGTGAAGTATTTTTGCTGTTGTTAAATCAGGAGTCAACCTCCAGTTCTTTAAAGTGAAGTCAAAGCTTCCTGTGTTAAAGCTGCATTCTCTCTCCTGTCCAGCAGGGGGCGACTCCTCTGGTTGTATAGAAGTCTATGAGAAAATGACTCTACTTCTCTCTTGATTTATTCCCTCAGTAAACATTGTAAACATGAGTTTATGGTCTCAATCTCTAGTTTCAAGTCTTCTTCAATACAGCATGATGTTCATTTAGTAAATGATGCTCCATTTAGAGTCACACAGACCATAAAGCAGGGGATGCTTTAGGGCGGGGCTACACACTGATTGACAGGTCATTATTACAGCGTTGTCTCATCTGATCTGGGTGTTGTCCATGTTTTTGTTTTATAACTTTAACCCTTTCACAGGATGTTTTCACTTCATGGAAGTTCATTTTAAAAAATTTGGTCACCTAAAAATGTCACTTCTGAAGATAGCATTGTTGAACTGAAGGCTTCGAAACAGCTGACCAGTTGTCCCGTTAGTTGTTCAAACCCCAATTCACTTCAATTCATCACTTTTTAGATTTTTCTTCAAGATTTCAAGGGAACATGAGGCGGGTAAATGATGGTCATTTTGGGTGTGAAGTATTTCTTTAAACAAACTTTATTTGAATTAAATTATAACTGAAATAACTAATCTGCATGGCCCCTATCTGTTTTACTAGACAGCAGAAAACAGGATGGAAACAGTAACCAGATGGATGGATATTCTCTCTTCTTGCCTCAGATGTTTTAGTCGTTTGTTCTCTGTGGTTTTGTTCAGTTGAGGAGCCCGCTGACTCAACACTCCCCATCTCGTTGTCTGCGGCGGTCGCAGTGTTCATCATCCTCACAGCCGCCGCCGGAGTCTCCGTTTACAAGAAGAGAAAAGGTGAGAGGAATTTACTTTTTCCTCACAGTTAGTTTAGCTTCAATAGTCTGTTCTTCACATATCAGGAGAGGATCATCCTCCTCGTCCTGGTAGTCATGTATATGAGGGATGGCTAGCTAGAAACTACTGAAGTCTCATTTCATTGGATTCATTTTTGTCATCGCAGGATGAGTAATAAAAACACTTGAAACCTTTTTACAGAAGACAAAAGAGTGATACAGATTTATTTCTTTTTGGAATATAACAAATGATAAACAAACAATTATCTCAGGGACACACGGGTGAAACTGGAAACATTTATTTTTCATTTTACTAAGACTGTAAAATGACAATTTTACACTCTTATTTATAAGAGTGTAAAATGATAGTATGCGAGTCATAAACATGAGAACATTTTATTTTCCAAAACACATATTTAAACAGAGATGAGTAACCACAGACGCAGGATTAGTTACTTTAATTAATTTAAATCAGACAGCGCCGACCGAGAGCAACAACAGAAGTAGTGACGCCTCTCTGTGCGTTTAAATATTCAAATTCTGTAAAAGATAATTCATATCAGCATAGTGAGCAGTATGGAACTATTTTTCCAAGCAATTTCTCTGACTTTGAGATCTGATTCTTTTGAAAGAGGATGATGTATTCTGTCTTCTACAGCTGCGACATACAGAATAATTATTTTGAATTTTCTTTTTATTTCAGCCAAGTGCATTTCAAATTGTAAGTATTTTGTTTCTTCTTGATGTTCATGGAACCCGTCTGTACTCACTGGGCCGTTTATTTAAGTCAGGTAAACTGTAGTTTGTATAAATAAATGAGATTACTATGTGTTACTGACCTTCCAGCTCCTGACAACATTGAGCTCTCTAAGAAACTGAGAGCAGAATCCTGATTCCACACAGACCTCAGTGCTCACAGTAAGTTTTATTTTGGTAGGTGGAGGGGTAATGTGCTGATTCTGAAACAGTTTGGGTTTGAATGACTTTACATTTCTGTTGTTTTTGTTTTGTGTGGGTTAGAAAGGCTTTTGGAAAACCAAACATGCTTCTATTTGGTTTTCATAGGGTGTTAAAAAAACCCATTCCTGATGGAAAAGAATACTGAGTAAATATAATTTATAGCATATTCAATATTAACACTAGGCCTGAATCTTTAAATGTAAATTAAGCTTCAGTTGAAAGTGTTTTTAACTTTCTCCCTCATGTTTGTCTCTAGGTTTATAGTAGAGGTGGACTGGAGCCAGAAGAGATGTTGTCACATCTGTAATAGTGGAGAAAGCAGGTCATTTATTCTTCTCGCATGAAACTGATGTTTTTAATTGGATCCTAAAATTTTATCCAGAAACCTGACAGATTGTTTGACAAACCTTTTACTCGGTGGAGGACTCAGGCTGTCTGAGGAGCAAAAAGAATAAAAGGGCAAAAGTTTCATGCGATCGGGCACCAGAACGTTTTTTAGCATGTAGAGAGGCCTATTTGGCACTTAATCATGTTTTCTCCACCGGGAGGACACGTTAGAGGGCGCTTTATTATGTTTTCTCCACCGGGAGGACAATTTAAAGGGCACTTAATTGTGTTTTCTCCACTTGGATGTCACTTTAGAGGGCACTTAATCACGTTTTCTCCACTGGGAGGTCACCCTAGAGGGCAATGTAATACGTTTTCTCCACCAGGTGGACACTTTAGAGGGCACTTTATCATGTTTTCTCTCCTGGAAGGTCGCCCTAAAGGGTGCTTTATTATGTTTTCACCAACAGGTGGACACTTTAGAGGGCACTTTATCATGTTTTCTCCACCGGGAGGTCACCCTGGATGGCGCTTTATTATGTTTTCTCCACTGGGAGGACATTTAAGAGGGCACTGTGCTATTTTTTATCGACTGGGAGGACACAACAGAGGGCCCCTTATGGTGTTTTCTCCACTGGAAGGAAACTTTAGAGGGCACCTTATCATCTTTTCTCCACTCGGAGGTCACCCTGAAACCGTCAATTGTTTCTGTTAAATGGTGTGATGTTATGCTTATTTTCACATGAATGGACACACTCACATTTGCTAACACATGTTTACAGATGAACACAAACACAACGCATATAAAAAAATAAAAATAAAAACATTTTCTTTAAATATTCTCTCTCAAATGTTTCTATTAAACAGAGTTTGGTTCAAAGCGGTACTTTGTGTTGGATTACATTTGAACCAAATTTAAGCCAAATATAACTATTATATTTTATCTTTTGATACTTAGAAAGTGTTGACAATATGTTGTTTAAGATTCAAATAAAAATATATATTTACATTTTATATTTTTATTTTACACGATCCGTGCTGCATTTGTAGAAAGTCTCACTGAAAGCTAAATAAATAAAACCAAGTATAGCTCCTGTATTGAGAGTGTCCACAGTAAATGTAAAACCTGCTGCTGTTAGTGGTGGTTATTAAACAATAACATTTTACATTATCACCCGATCCTGCTAATAAACAACTTGGCTGTTAGGGTCTACGTTGTGATAATCTTCATGATCTATGTTTATTGTTAAAGAGGAGAGGCGAGCAGTTTCCAGTTTAAACTTTTGAAATGGATTGTCATTAGTGTTTCCATGGTTTTTATAACTTATTTGAATGTTGTGAGGGATGAAATAACATAATTATAACTAAACTTGATGGTTCCTCCAAATATATATTTACACATACTTTGGAATATATACATTTTGAAGAGTAAAACACCGTTTGTCATTGTGTTGTTTTTTTGTTTGTTAAAGATATCTGTGAACAAGGAAATGTACACCAACTAAGAATGGTTGAAACTTAACTTTAAAATGCTGGACAAGAAATACAAACAGTCTAAAGTGCAGTTTGCTGTTTTGCTTTTCAATAAAGAAATCCTAATAATCCAAGAGTCTGGCTTCTTTAAAATGTAATTTTGTGAGAACACTCACTCAGTCACAGGAAGTTAATAATATGAGTCTCTTTGAACCTTAGATTGTACATTTTTATTTATTTTTTAAGATTCAACACATATAAGTAATAATATTTCCTAAACAATCTATTTACATTCATGCAAAGTTTTACATTCTTAAATGTAAGTTTGCCAAAGTTTAGCCTCATTGCCATGTTTTCAGGAGAAAAATTTAAATATTTTTTTAGATTATTTCTTTAAAGCTTTTACAACTGTAAGACTGTGCATTGTTATTTAACTTTATGTTTTATTTATTTGCCTTTATATACATTTACCTTTTATCTTTTTAATTTGAAATACCACTGTTTATCTGTATCCTTGTACTTTTAACTGACATATTTCTAAAACAATAATAATATTAATAATACAAATAAAGATAGTAATACAGATCATCTGAACGTTGTAAATGTTATGAATATTTTAAAAAGAACAGAATCGAAACATGAATGTAGACTTCCAGTCCAGCAGGTGGCAGTAAATCCACACGTCTAATCCAACGGTTCCCCTGAGAAGCTCACTGAGCATGCGCAAACACCTTAACCCGGAAGTGCAGCTAGTAAACAACCGAGCACGACGCTCCGGAGAGCGAGCCGCTGTTTAACATGAACAAGATCGAGATGTTGAGGCTGCTCATCAACCAGCGGCTCACCGCGGCCGCGGAGGAGATCTTCGGGGTGTTCGGGAGAACCATAGCCGAGTACGAGGAGGAGATCTCCCGATCCAAGCTGGAGATCGACCGCCAGCGACGGATGCTGGAGCTCTGCAGGAAACCAGAGATCTCTGTGCAGCTCAACAGCAGAGGTGAGGCTGTGATGGAGGAGGGGAGATGTACATATATACATGTATACATATACATATATATACATGTATACATATATATATATATATATATATATATATATATATATATATATATATATATATATATATATATATATATATATATATATATATATATATATATATATATATATATATATATATATATATATATATATATATATATATATATATATATATATATATATATACATGTATATATATATATTCGCATCGACTGGCTTCGGCAGTCGATGTGTCCTTGGGCAAGACACTTAACCCCAAGTTGCTCCTGAAGGCCATCGGTGTGGACTGGATGATGAATGTTAGTTAGAGTCTGATGGTGGCACCTTGATGGTAGCCTGTCATCAGTGTGTGAATGGGTGAATGATATGTAACATACTACTGACTGTAATACTAATGACTGTAATGTAATATATATGTATGTGTATATGTATATATATGTATATGTATATATGTATGTATATGTATATACATATATATGGGCAGGATTGCTTTCTAATCACTGATAGATTTCAGCTGGTGTCTTGGCTTTCCATGCCTTTTTGCACCTCCCTTTCTTCATGTGTTCAATACTTTTTCCCTTCCATTTTATTACACAAAACTTAATTTCTGAACTTATTTGTTTGGTTTTCTTTGTATGTATGTATTACTTGGGTTGTTACCGACATCTGGTGACAATTTCATGTCAATAGCACCTTTAGAAATATATTTACTGAGAAAAATGGTCACGTGTTCAATACTTATTTTACCCGCTGTATATATATATATATATATATATATATATTATATATATATATATATAAATATGTGTAAATCAGCTGATGCACAAAGAAAACACTCACATCTCATTAATGTTTGGATCATTTCTAGTTTTTCTCCGTATAAACACAGCTTCAGTTTCTAAACGTGTCCCAACTCTTCTTCTTCTTCTTCTTCTTCTTCTTCTTCTTCTTCTTCTTCTTCTTCTTCTTCAGCTCTCTGTGAGCAGCAGGAGTGGAGCTCCGGTTTCAGCGACGTAGAGCCTCCACCCATCAAAGAGGAGGAGGAGGAGGAGGAGGAGCTGTGGTCGTCTCAGCAGGAGGAGGCGTCTCAGACGGCGGAGCAGAACGACGTCAAGTTCGTCTTCTTCCAGAGCGGCGGCGTGAGAAGCGAGCAGGACGACGACCGCATGACCTCATCGCTCTCGAAGCTCAAGGACCTGGACGACTCGGAGCCGGACCCCGAGCCGGGCACCTCGGTCCAGCAGACCTGCTCGGACCTGGACGAGGACGGCCGTGACGCTCCGGGTGTAGTTTCAGGTAACGGCCAGCTGGACTGCGTGGAGCTGGACGCGCCGCTGTCCGAGGTGGTGGACTCCTACATTTGCACCATTTGCGGCCGCGCGTTCGCCCAGCGGGGCCACTGGGCCAAACACGTGCAGGTGCACCGCAAGGCGGAGAACAAAGCGGACAAGTCGTACACGTGCGACATCTGCGGGAAGAGACTCACGCGGTTCGACGGCTATCAGAAACACCTGAGGATTCACACGGGGGAGAAGCCGTACTGCTGCGACGAGTGCGGCCGGCGATTCAGCGACAACTCGAACTACAAACGACACATTCGCACTCACGTGGGACAGAAAACCCAGCAGAGCTGAGGGACGAGACACAGCCAAGACATGAGACAAAGGTCTCCACTTGTTTACGTTGATATTATTTTTAAATGTCAATCATAATTGGGCCTCCTCTAAAAACATTGCAAAGTAAAACCACAGTCGGAGGTGTCCTGGTTTTACTTTTCGTTTGCTTTGTTTTCTAACCAGACGAACTGAAACTGGTTCATTGACAGTCGGAGGAGGAACAGAAGGACCCGTCGGGTTACTCAACCAAACACCTCTCCATGTTGTTCTGCTGCTATTTAACAGGAAAGCTTCTTTGTGGATCAACACATGAACTGGGAACTTTTGGATTTCTTATATTTATCCTCTTCGGTGTGAAAAAAGGACCAAGACAAAGAAGAAGAGACATATTTATATTTTGTATTTTTCTATATATTTTTTAAACAGACATTTATACACTGGAGGAAACAGTGACACTTTACAGATGCATCAGACATATCTTCACAGTCTCAAGTCTGTGTCCACTAAAGAGCTTTTTCATTTCATTCACCTTAAAGGGACAATTCACCAATTTTTTTTATTTAAAAGTTATTAAACGATACAATAATTTAAGTTCCTCTTACACCGAATTAAGAAAACTTAACTGCCTTGTTTACTTTGAAATAAACTCACTCACCACGTCTCGATTAGTCATTCCACTGTTCCAACAATCTGTTACTCTGGTTTGGTCTAAATATATACTTCATGAGTAATATCTGAGATATTCTGTCTCTACGCAATGTTTTCCCGCCAAGAGGCAGACCGTTAAATTAGAAAAATACAACGACCAAAAATCACCCTGCTGGTCTTTTCCAGATTATCTCCCTGATCCTGAAGGTCTCCAAAACTTTCATGCTTAATAATGAAGCAACTCTCAGGAATGAACATGAACGTCAAACCAAACACTGTGAAATATACGGGTTACACTTTCAAAAAATAGACTCGTCCATAACATCCTCTGCAGTCCTATTTTGGGATGCTATTTTGGAAATGAAACACAAGCGAGGAGAACAAGGACAAGGCAAGCTACCAAAGATGAGAGTAGCTCTCTGTAGTTCTTCCTCAGTGAAAGTACGTCACTGAGATGATGAAGAAAGAACATGAGTTAAACTTCAGGCGTATAGATAGAGATAAGGTTGAAATTCTCTTTAAACAAAAAGTTATCCTCCAGTCATGTTTTTCAGGTACATGGAAACATGAAAGTCTGGAGCTTTGATATGTCAGGAACATTTTAGTCCCAGTTCAGGTTGTCCAGTCAAATAAGAATGGCTGCCCACACAGTCGACAAAAGAGAAAATCAAACATCACTATGTTCTTGAACAAATACCTCGATATAGATATTCAACGACCTTATTGGGTTGACTATTGGTGCTTTTATAAAATATTTACACAATAAGATATTTTATAAATGATCATCAGTAATGTGGATATAATGACTAACCGCTAGAGCAGTCTGGTGAAAACCAGGGAAAGACAACACTGAGGTCATATTACGACATCCAAACTTCTCATATCACGATATAGATCTGATATTGACATATTGTCCGGCCCTAAAGTCAATGGTGCTTTAACAACACTGTACAACATTAACTGAAGTAATAAAATCACATGATTGAAAACTCATTTTCATGTTCTTATCATTGATTCAAATGATTTGTTTTCAGAATCTGACATTTTACAACAGCTATTTATATTGCCATTTATTCCCATTTACATGTCGTCGCAAATTTAAATTGAGAAGTGGTCTATATTTTAGACATTGTAATTTATTAAAATCTTAAAATACAATGTGCAGCTGACAGTCTTTACATCCACCATCTCCAATCAGTTCAGCTTTTAAACATCTTTTTATCCTTAAATTCTCTTCAAATGTTTCTCTCGGGTAACTGAGGGATTATGTGGCTGTTTATCTTCATATTTTGTTCTATTTATTATCTATCACAAAAAAACTCGTTTGTGTTTTTGCCTGACATGGAATCATAATAGACAAATATAAAGTCAGAATGTCGTTCAAAAAGTAATCTGAACACTTTCACCCTTTTGACATAAAATCAGGTTGTAAATATAAATCAAGTCTGAATTCGTGCAGGTTATTTTTCACCAACAGGTGGCAGCATTACACTTTATTTGAAACAGCTTCTTGGTAAAACAACATGCTGATAATGTTGTTCATTATCAGCAATATAATGTATGTCAGTAGTTTAATATTTCAGATGATATAAAACTCCCACAGGATTACAGTTGATGAATGAAAATATTTTGCCTGTATGAATTTACTTTGATTGACATAAATAGAAAAACAAAACTGTACATTACATTAGAGTCATGTAGCAGAGGCTTTTCTCCAAAGCGACTTACAGTCAGTAGTATGTTACATATCATTCACCCATTCACACACTGATGACAGGCTACCATCAAGGTGCCACCATCAGACTCTAACTAACATTCATCATCCAGTCCACACCGATGGCCTTCAGGAGCAACTTGGGGTTAAGTGTCTTGCCCAAGGACACATCGACTGCCGAAGCCGGGTATCGAACCACCGACCCTCTGATTGGAGAACTACCTTGCTCTCCACTACGCCACAGCCGCTGTACAAGTCCTTTACTATAAAACAATAATTAAATAGATCCAACCTTTGTATAAAAACCACAAACATAGTTTTACTCTTTCCCCAAACTACAAACTTTACTTCCTACCATGTTGTCCATTTGCACTCTACCCTCGACTTTCTCAAGGACCTCTTCCAAGGCCCCTTGAAGCCGACGATGGAACGTCATTGAGGACTTGAAGCACCCGAACAATATTGGAATTTAAAAAGCCCTTTCAAGGCTCTTGAGTTCCTTGAAGGATCCCTGAAACATTTTTAAGCGGTCCTTTTTTACATTCACAAAAAATGTCTAGAACATCCTCAAGGATCCTTGGACTGCAGCCAATAATATCTCCAACTTTTGGGACATCATTAATGACCCCTGAACCCCCTTCTGCACTAAACTTTTAAACCCAATCAGAGACTCATGTAACCATTTTAAAGGTGCCAAATTCAAAATACAGAACATTAATATAGCAGCTATTTTGTTTGCACTGTTAGCTCCGTTAGCTTCTAGCTGCTGGCTCAGCTGTCTCCATGTTGAGAGCTGTGTGGAGGCCATATATTTGCTCTGAAATCCATATTGAGGACTCTTGGGCATCGTCAAGGTTACCCAAGGAACCTCTTAGGGATTCCTAAAATCTTCAAAAACCCTGTAAAAGATCATCAGATTTAGTCAAAAACTCCTGGGATCATTGAAACCCCAGAACACCCTCATAATTCCCAGAAGCACAAAGCTGATAGTATGAAGACCTACATAGGTAGCTGTTTTAGGACTGGTCTACATGTCAAGTGAAACCACAGTAGTATTTCAACAGAGAAGCAATTTGGCATTAGATGCTGTTGTCTGGGGAGGGATGACAACAGCATCCTTTCATTTATTTGACAAAAAAATAAATTAGCTTTAACTCCTTCAGGTACAAGTCGGACACTCATGAGGACCACTCAAGAACTCTCTCGCCCACAAAAGGATTTCTGGAGTTATGAAGCACCATCAAGGACCTTTGCAGCCCCTTCAAGGACCCCTGTAAAACCTTTAAAGAGTTTGAAAATGACCTTTACAACATCTTGAATCTCTGGAATACCCTAAAGGACTCCTAACAGATCCCCAAATATTATTTTAATACCTTTAAGAGTCCTGGAATGCAACCGACTACAGCAACTTCCCCATCCACATCCAGAACTACTGGTCTACCGAACCACAAGGACCCCTGGAAGCACTCAGAGGGAATGTTAACTCATGTAACACCCTAAGAGACATTGGGAATTTCCCTTGAGAACCTTTCGGACTTCCCACTGGTCACTCCTGAGGTCTGCTGAATTGTCTTCAAACACCCTTGGGACACCCATAAGGCCCACTAGAACCCTTCAAGAACTCTTGAACCCACCCAGGAATTTCTTTAGAACATCTTGAGGACCTCCAGAATGCCCTAAGGATGTCTTGAAAGACCCCCAATGATTCTTAGAACACTGTTAAAGTTCAGGAATGGAAACCATTCACTCCTACAACTTCCTCAGGCCTCTCTGGATCCCCCTCAAGAACCACCAAGACCCCTGGAACCACTCCCAGGTCACCTTAGAACATTAAGGACATTTTCACTCCCAGGTCACCTTAGAACATTAAGGACATTTTAATGCCCATCAAGAACCACAGGTCTGCTGAAATGTCTTCAAACACCCTTACGACACCCATAAGCCCCCCTAGAACCCTTCAAGAACTCATGAACCCACCTACTTGCAAGAGGTTTTGTCAAGGGGTCAGGGACTCTTGTAACACCCTCAGGGACTTCAGGATTTCCATGTAAGGACTTTATAAACATCCTGAATGCCCCTGAACCCCATTCCAGGACTTGTAAAACATTCAGAAGTTCCTTTCTTGATCCCATAAACCCTCCTGGACTAGAAATACCTCAAAGGCCCTTCGATCCCCTTAAGCACTTTTGGAGTGGAAAACATCTAAAGGACTCCCAAAGTCACACAAAGAACTTCTAAAGACCTTGTATCCCATGTTAGTGCACCATAGTGAGTATGACCCCCCTTTTTACTCAAAAAAAGAAGAAAACAAGTCCACAAAGAATCACTCTACTCCAATGAATATTCCACAGTAGCCTTTATTTACACCGTCATCCACATTGGTAATTAGTAGCAGGAAGGCAAACATAAAAGCTTTTGACATTATTACATTGTTGTTCTGGTGTGGCCCACCGGGTGGCGCTGTGATACCACCATCAGTGATGTCACAGTGTCTCTGCCCCCCCGTCTCCATGACTGAATCAACAGAGAGCACGTTTAGAGGACGGGAACGGAGAACCACCAAATGAATAAACAAATGTATTTTTCAAGGTTACAAGTGCATCCTCGTATAAAAAAAACCCTTTTTTTAATAAAATGAGCCGTAGTGTTTGTTTTCTGCAGCGCCCCCGCAGCAGCACCTGGTGGAAACACTCCTGGAGGACCGGTGGAGAGTCGTTCAGATCACAAATGAACAGCAGCTGCTTCCTTTTAATCAAGTTTCAACTCCCTTCTGAGCGTTTTCCATTCACAGCAGATGGAGGTTCTTGTGTCTCACTTTGTCTCTATGACTATGAATGCAGACCAGTTGGATTTGTTTGTCTGTTTTTGGACCAGACCACACTTAGATTTCAATGTTTATGAAACATGATCTCTGCTCTGTGTACTGCAGGGTGAAAAACACTGACCTGATATTTCTGTTATAGCTTCTCCTCATATTGTATTTTCTGGGAAACACGACTCACTGCTGCCGAGAGGTCTTAGAGAGCGTTTTTAAACAACCATTCAGGTACTTTTGTATTTGTTTAACCAGTTAACTACAAGCTTTCCTTTTCTTTATGTCGCCACTGACCATCTTCTTAAGCCGGGTATCGTTTGAAAATGTTTGATATGTGAGTTTCTGTACTGATCCCAAAGTGATAATCTAGTTAATATCTTACTCATCACAAAAATAAAAACCTTCTGTTAAATGTACAAGAACTTTGTCTGAATAAATTCCAGTCTGAAATTTGCAAATTATTGATTTTAATCAGAACCCTAATAAGAGTAAAATTAAATGCCAGTTTTTATTATGTGACAGTTTTTTGTGCACAATTTGAAGTTTGATACCCGGCCGGAACATTTTTCACATCAGAACACGAGATGAATGTGCAAAATCAGCTAAATTTGGGCTGCAACCAATTATTGTTTTCATTATTTTGTCATTAATCTGTTTAATATTTGTTCTATTAATGGGTTAAACATATAATGAAATGTCAGAAAATTGTTCATAATGAAGGCAACATATTCAAAAGGCCAACAGTCTTGAAATATATTCAGTTTACAGAGAAAAGCAGCAAATCTTTACATTGATTCATTTCTGTGTCACTACCTTAATTAAAGGCAGCCTTTGATAGAAAATTCAACTTGTTAAGAGTTAAAACTTTGTTCCCTTTATGTTGCTATGCATCTCAATATAAATTAGTAGTGATGCAGTTGCAAAAAAACTAAATTCTATATATTTGTCTTTTAGATTTTCAATCTCAAGCACCATATTTCTCACCAGCTGACGGTGACTTCTCTGACATCGGAGGGTCCTTGAATGCACCAATCAGGACAGAAATGTAAGTTTCATATACAAGAAAGATGAGTTAGTGTTAAATGATTTATTTAGAAGAAGTTTTAAGTCTCAGCATGTTGACCTCCATAGAGAAGAACAGAAGGAAACCAATCTAAAGAGTTCTTTATGTTTGGAGATGTTGCTCATCAGTAATGTTAAGTATATGCAATGTGTATTTAATGAGGTAAGATACTCCCAACCAGCAGTGCATTCCTTTAACCCTCCTTTGTGGAACAGAACTGAGTCATCACCTTTGTATTTCCTCCTCTGTGGACAAAAGAGTCCAAGATGACGTTTGTGAACGCGGCCCGTTAATTCAGACTGTGATTCATGCAGGCAGCTTGCTCCCAGTGACCAGAACAACACTGGTCTCTGAGAACTGTGGAGACGCTCCAGCCTGATGGAGGTTCTAGGTCGGAGATGAAAGCGGATGATGTAACCTCTTCAGATGAGGAGGCGTGACACCAGTCCCTCCTTTACATGAAGAAGAGATCAATATCCAACCGCTGACTCTGTGCTCTCTGATTGAATCTGAACAAAACCATCACTCTGTCTGCTTTAAAATTAAACAACTCATCCGGCAGCAGAATATAAAATCCCCCCCCGACCGTCTGGTGCTGCTGGACTCAAAGTTGCATCATTTGGTGCAGAGATACTTAACTAACACTCTGCTGCAGCATCACCGCGGCTTCGTTATTGCTTAATCTGTGCCGGGAGTGTGTGTGTGTGTGTGTGTGTGTGTGTGTGTGTGTGTGTGTGTGTGTGTCTGTGTGTGTGTGTGTCTGTGTGTCTGTGTGTGTGTCTGTGTGTGTGTGTGTGTGTGTGTGTGTGTGTGTGTGTGTGTGTGTGTGTGTGTGTGTGTGTGTGTGTGTGTGTGTGTGTGTGTGTGTGTCTGTGTGTGTGTGTGTGTGTGTGTGTGTGTGTGTGTGTGTGTGTGTGTGTGTGTGTGTGTGTGTGTCTGTGTGTGTGCGTGTCTGTGTGCGCGTGAGTGTCCGGCCAGCTGAGCGACTCAGATAAAAACTAAAACCAGCTGCTGGATGTTTATCTGGTTCACCAGCAGCTGGGAACCAAACAGGAGCTTAAAGACCAAACAGAAAAAAAGTTTAATAACCGACATCGTTAACTGCAACTCTCGTTTCTGTTGACTCTTAGATTCCTGTCAGCATTCAAAGAGGTCAGTGTTACTTTGATTCACACTCGTTGGTGTTTCGCCTTTAAAGTAGACAGCAAGCGTTCTTTCAGTCTTTGTAAATCTCCACTGGAGGTCCACTCCTGATCTTCTGTTTTAACGTGACTCAGTTTGAAAGCTCAAAGAGTGGACCTCCAGTTACATTCATTTCTTCACATTACTGCAGACCATCAGCTGTTAGATCGATCACCTTCCTTCAACACATTTGTTTCTTTCATTTATATGAAAATGTGCATTTTTTATTAAAGATAAACGGTCCAAATAGTGCTGGACGATACATCAAATCTGTCATTTTGAGAGTCAGCTGTTGAATATGAGAGTTTTAATATTACATTATCAAATTCAAATTGGACCGGCTTGTTGTTTGTATTCTGGCTCTGATTTATCTCATTTATTCACAGCGTTTCTACGGTCGTGAATCCGTTTCTAAGATGTCGGAGCCTCCCTGAACTCACCACGGCTTCTCCACCAACTCGACCGAGCAAATTAAAGGTGAGTGGATATTCACTGTGTCAACCAACGCGACCTTTGACCTCACATGTGAGACTGTACAGATGTTTCCTAACAAACACACAAACAAACTGATTCGATGCAAAATCATATATTTAGTATGGTCAGCAGTAATATAAAGTAGCAAACATGCAGAGCCACCAGCAGGTTCTTTAGAGTTTAGGTCTCGGTAACAGTTGAGTCGATTTTCAGGCTCCAGCTTCTGCAGCTCATTTCAATTTTTTGCATTCATAACTTTCCAAATCTAAAAATCACATTCATGTTCCAAACCTTTTTTTAAACTTGATCAAAACTGCACAGCAACAAGTTGAAGCAACACGGGAGGTCAACTCTGCCAGCTGTTTGGATTTAAACCAGTGCTTTAGGTCCATGCAGCTCTTTGTTTTATTTACAGGTATTTTATTCCCCAGTTGCAGACTTTTATTGCTGTTGCCGGCAGCGTTGCTCATGTTGCCTCCTGTGTGTTTCACCATTAACCTCTGACCTCTGCGGCCGTTTCAGACCAAGCACTCAAACAGAAGAAACATCCACAGAACAGAAAAGAGTTGCTGCCTCGCAGACAAACAGTGGGAGGTAAAAGTAAAACAGGAAACAGCAGATTCTCTTCTCAGACACGTATCTTTGGACCATCTGTGAAGAAACGCTCCCACAGACTGCGGTCGCACTGGGAAGTCTGCAGGAGAGAATGAATGTGGAGCAAAGTGAGCCAAACGTTCACCCAAACTACCAGGAAAACAACCGCGGTGGCATCTGTCCACGCAGACAGACGGACATAGAGCACCGGGTCCACTGGAGAAACCGTCTCATTGGTCCTCACTGACCGAAGACTAAACCATAAGGTAAAATCATCATCACAACTGATCTGCCAAACTAAGAACAGATGACACTGATGTTAAGTTAATGAGCCGTAGCTCATGTCTGTATGTACTGCAGGATGTCATGCAGGTTTTGCTACTACAGTTTCTTTTATTGCTTATTTCTTCTTTTCTTGTTGACATGTTTGAAAATATAAAAATGTCTCTTATGGTTAAACGTGCAGTGAGAACCTGCAGCACTGGAGGTAAGTGAGAAACATGTCTGTTTATGAGTTTGGGTGAAGGTCAGACCTTATTGTACTTTTGAATCCTGTGAGCTGTCTCTTCTGTTTTAGCAGGTCCACCTGTTGTTCTACAAAGATACAGAGCTCAGTAGGTTCACGAGAAAACATCTGATTAACAGCTCCATCTCATTTCTTAATTCATAGAGATTCAGCTCTGAGCTTTTGGACCTCTTCACAGATAAAGACAGAAGCTAAAGAGAGAGTGGAGAGGGCAGATGAAGTCATATTAATTCATGAAAATCCATTCGAACATACAAATTGCTAAATTATAGGAGTACTGAATGCGTGACTATCTAATTGTAGGGAATCATTTATCAGAAATCCTCCCTCGATCACCTACTGGGCTCCGTACCAAACATCAATGCTTCGCTTGAGTTTCAGATACCAATATGGTATAAAGAAGAACATTCATCTGGTTGGTTTGTTCTGCTGCATTCTGACATTTAGATTTCGTCCTACAGCTCATGAAGCATCGCTGTCTTTTTCCTGTGTGACGCTGACGTGTTCAACAACCTCCATCTCCTGAGCGTCCCGTCCTCGTGAAGCGCTGGAGGAGATAACTAAAACCAATTAAGAGCTTTAATTTTCCTCCTTTGGACTTTTTACCACAGGAAAGCAGAGAAAACCCTCTGTTCAGTTTTAATTTTGTGGACCAGATTCAGAGACAGACAGACTTCCAAAGGAAGTGAAATATCCTCTGAGTGTTTTTGACATTTAAAGATTTTTTGTTGAATTCCTCTTTTGGCAGAAGATGCCACCGTTTGACTCAAACGTCCGTCTCTCCCAGCGGTCCCAGAGTGGCTCCATGTCGGGTCTGCAGCAGTCCGGTTCCCTGCTTTTTTGAATCTTTGCAAATGAAATCTTTGCCGTGCCAAGGTGCAACAACCGGGGACATCCGATCAAAGCGCTCAGAAGAAAACTGCATTAATCACGGAGTTTTTTTAGGCCACCGCGAGCCTTGGGGACTCCGTCTGAATCATTAACATGTTCCGCAGCTTTTGGAATGTTTCTCAGACTCGTCTGAGCCGGTTCTGATCTGCAGTCTGTCGTGAAGGGAAAGTCCCGCCTCCCCCGAAAGAGATGAGTCAGAGATGGTGTTTGTTTGTCGATCCTCAGGAGGATCAGCTGTGACTCAGAGAGGCGGCGGGCGGCGTCCTCTCAGCAGGAAGTAGAACCACAACTGAAGGCTCGTGATGAGGAGTGACGGGGACAAAAAGCTCAAAGTCTCCTTTGTGTCTCTTCGTCCCATCAATGCTCTCATTTTGTCATTTCTCAAAGCCCTGCAGACATTTGGGAGAGCGTTGCTTTGAGAGCGAAGCAGCAGCAGCCATGTTTGAACGGCGCCACCTCCTCCCGCGGTCTCAGTAGTTGTATTTTCCCGCCTCTGCTACCGGTGACGTCGCCGCGTTTGGGAGGAACAGCGGTTTTGGCGGGACTTGTGGTTTGAGCGACGCCGTTCTCCGGACGACCGCCGCCCGCTGCACATGAGGCCCTTCGCTGTAGCTGTGCTGCCGCGTCAGGCAGGCGCTGGCGATGGACGGCCGCTGGCTCTCAACATTGGAGTTTGAGTTCGGGTCGGGGGGGGGGGGGCCGTTGCTGCTGCTGTTGGTGTTCATCCTGGCGAGAAAGTGTGCGTGCTGCCCCCCCGCTGGTTGAAGCTGTGGTGGCGTGGCACGGCGCCGCCCCCGCTGCCCATTTTGATGAGCGACTGGCGCTGGGAGAGGTGGCGAGTCACGGAGACGTTGCTCCCTCCGGGTCTCTCCAGAATCACCTGCTGCTGGAGCGGAGTGGAGGAGGAAGACGAGGAGGAGGAGGGGATGGAGGTGGAGGAGGTGGGGTGGTTGGAGGATGAGGAGGAGGAGGAGGCGGAGGAGGAGGTGGAGTTGTGAGCGGGAGCGTCCAGGCGTTTGGGGAGGCCGTCCCTCGGCAGCGTGGAGGTGGTGTAGTACGGAGCCGACTCCGTCTCAGGGATCTGCTGCTGGTGATGGAGACCTCCACCTCCACCTCCACCTCCACCTCCGCTGCTGCTGCTGCTGCTGTGTTGTTGTGGTGGTTGCTATGGTGATGGCTGTGGTTGTAGTGGTGGGTGCGGGTCTGGCCGTGGGGATTATTACTATTACTATGATGAGGATGATGGTGGTGATTGTGATGAAGTCCACCAGAGGAGGACAAGGAGGGCCCGGGGAACAGGGAGGAGGAGGAGGTGGAGGTCAGGACTTTGATGCCTCCGGTCCCCGACGCGCTGACCTCATGGATGTGTTTGAGCAGCTCGTCCAGCGCCGACACGTCCACCACCGCCTGGGGGAGGGACTGCTGGGAGTGGTGGTGATGGGGGACTCCTCCTCCTCCTCCTCCTCCTCCTGCTCCTCCTCCTGCTCGCTCCTCAGTCAAGACCTTCCTCTCCTCAGGGAGGTGCAGCGAAGTCGAAGAGGCTCCCGCTCCGAGGGCCGCTCCGTTGCTCAGACCGTTGCCGTGGTGATGAGAGAACGGAAACACCTGCTGGGTCATAGAGTTCCCGACCACGGCCATGAAGCCCAGACTGGACCCGGAGCAGCTGGGCCCGGATATGGGGTTGTTGTCCTTGGCGTTGTTGCAGTTCTGGTTCTTCTCGTACTGATGGTGCCGCAGGGCCTTCATGTTCTTGATGGGGAGCTCGGGGGTGGAGTCGGGCGTGGGCAGGCCGGACAGCTCTCCATCAGCCTGAGACAGGGACTGAACATTAAACAGATTTAATTATGTTATTAATTATTACAGGCATTACATACAGGACATCTTACCTCTGCATTTAAACCAGCCTACACATCTTAGGAGCATATGATACTATGTTGAAATAAGCAATAGTATAGTATGACATAAAAAGTATGTCATGTAAAGAGATGAAAACAGCTATGAAGAGCTATGAGTAAAGAAAGGTCTGCTAGCGGCTAAGCTAATTCATGCAGCGTAAAACGCCACCGTCTAGTATTTCTGTAGATTAAAACACATTCACATATTTTTTAATGCAGTTTTGCAGCAGAGATTTATCTGACTTCTCATATTCATTCTTGTAAAAGCTGACACACTTAGAATCAGGTAGAGAGTCGTTAGTCATGAACCCAAACCAGCCCTGATGAGCGGTCCTACCTGGGACAGGCTGAGGTCGGGGTCTCCCAGCTGCAGGCCCTGGTGTCCGGGGGGGTGGAGGTGAGGCTCCGCCCGGCCGTTGGGGATGAAGGAGCTGTACATCTTCGGGGTGGACACGTCCAGTTTGTCCTCCTGCAGGACGAACAAACACAAGAAGAAGACAGTTAGTGTTGTCTCTGGCTGAGGAGGAAGAATCCTCTCTGTCCTCTTTAGAACACACAAGGAGCTTTGAGGGAAAGAGATCGTATTCCACACGCTATGATGAGGAACTGGTTTCACTAGGAAAGGTCAGAGGTCAGCAGCAGCTCAGAGATTCACTTTCTCACTCAAGGGCATCTAAAGAAAATAAAGAAAGGAGTTCATAATTAAACGGGTAACTGTGTTCTGATCTCATAAATGGTCCCGATCAGAACAGAAGATCTCAACTGTCCCACAATGCAACGCTCCACATCGTACAGTTTCATGCTTGTTTGTGTCGTTTCCTCTTTAACGTGGCGGTTTCCCTTCGTTATTGATTATTAGTTATGCACTTTATCAACCTACTTAAAGCTCTTTTTCACATCAAACTGAGATAAAACGTAACACATTTGTTTGTATTTGTGTGTGTATTTAGTCTTTTCTTTTATCTATTAAATAATAATTGGCCATCACACTTTGCAGTAATGCTGCGTCTTCGTCCTCTCAGTGTTCATATTTAGATGTTTAAAGAGCGTTGGGTAGGATTCCAACATGAATAAACAACAACATCAGAGCCTCCTTCCATCTGTCAGATATAAGTTTGACGATAACGCCTCCCGTCGTCCTACATCCCCCCCACACCTTGGGCTGTCCGTCCAGCAGGCCGTTGAGCTTGGCGAGCGACCTCAGCGACAGGGCGTGAGGCAGCGACGCCTCGGGGTCCTTCCCCAGCCTCCTCGCCCGCTGAGCGGCGCTGCGGCCGCAGTAACACGACACCAGGAAACCCGACAAGATGGCGCCCAGGAAGAAGGCCACGAGCACGCAGGCGATCAGCAGCGTGTAGTGGACGTTAGCGGCGGAGCGCTGGTCCATCTCTGGGAGACGACGCACACCTGGAGGGGAACAATGAAATAATGAAACCATCAAAGTGTGAGCTACACCTGGAAGGAGGGAGGAAGAAAGGAAAGGAAGCGACAGAGACGAGGATTAGACTTAATGAGAAGGGATGATGGAGGAGGTGAAGGACGAGACATCTGAGGAGAAAGGAAGGACGAGAAGAAAGGAAGAGGAAGTGACTATGATTGCATTTGAGAGTAAGAGAAAGGGGAGGAGGAGGGAGGATGACAAAAGGATGGAGGGAGGAGAACAGGAGAAAGGATGGAGGGATGAAGGAAGGAGGAGATGAAAGAGTTCATTGTTTGGCCGCGATCACCTCATCGGGTCCAGAAACAACATCAAAGCGTCTCAGATACAATGACTCATCAGTCTGTCCAACAATGCACACACACACACACAGACACACACACAGACACACACACACACACACACACACACACACACACACACACAGACACACACACACACAGACACACACACACAGACACACACACACACACACACACACAGACACACACACACACACACACACACACACACACACACACACACACACACACACAGACACACACACACACACACACACACACACACACACACACACACACACACACACACACACACACACACAGCAGTAATCAATACTGTGATACACAGGTGCTGCTCGTGCAGCGTTCAGGTTCCAGTAAAGAATCAGTTCAAAGTGTTTGTTCCTGAAATGTTCTTCAGTTCTTTCTGAACTGAATCAGGTTTTGTCGATGAATAAATGATGGATGCTGATTAAAAACTATTCAGTTACATATTTGTGAATGTTGTGTGAAGTGAAGCAGTAATGTTTGACATTAAACTGATTTATTTATGGTGTTTCATCTGTTTTGTTCCTTGTTTTATTTCTACAAATACATTTATATTTCTGTTATACTGTCCATCTTTGTGAAGTTATCTTCATGAATTGAAAACATACTATACTATGACTTTTTTATGATTTTTTGACATAGTACAGTATGTCATTAAGAAATCATGGTATAGCATGTTATGAAATGTCATTAAAAGTTAAAGCAAAGATATGTCATGAAAGGTCATAATATATTAGAGAGAGTATGTTATTAAAAAAGCTACAGTTTGATAGTTAAAAAAATGAAGTATAGTAAGTCATAGAAATGTCAACAAAAGTATTTCAACAAAAGTAATAACAATCATAAATAAGTATATCATAAGAACAGTCATAGCTTAATACGCCATTAAAAAAAGTATTATAGTACGTCCTGAAAAGTCAGAAAATAGTATGTAATTAAATGTAATACTATAGTATTCCATAAAAAAATCATTAAACATCATAGTATATATAGTATGTGATGGAAATGTCATAAAAAGTTGATGTATATTATGTCATAATCATGGTAGAGTATATCATAATAAGCATGGTACGTCATGTAAAAGATAGACGTTCTGCTTGTTTCTGCTGAAAACAAGCCGACAGAGTGCAGTTTAAAAAATATAACAAGATTAAACAATAACATTTTATATTATTATTAAGACCATAACCTGTGAAAAAATGGCAATAACTTCATTTGAAGAAGAAAAAAAAAGGTTATCATTTAAATATAGTTTGTATAATTTTCATTGAATGGCCATCTAGTGGCCGTTAGAGAAACTGCAGCTGGACACAACACTCCTCTGCGTTGTGTTTGTGTCATTGGTGTTTGCTGAAGTCACAGTTTTTTCTTTTTTTTCTTAGAGCACTCGAAGGCAGCAGTTATCCAGTTAAACAGATGAGAGCTGAGACTTTCAGGTATCTTCTGTTTTTGTTAACCTCTGTTTTATCCTGAAGGATTGATTTGAGCATCACAGGAGCCTTTTTCCATTCCCGCCGCCCCGCTTCACATTCACAGCGACACACTCTCACCTGGCAGCGACCCAGACCTGAGTGACAGGTTGATTTACCTGCTGACACTCAGCGCATTTTACACAATTTTACAACACAGTTTGAACGGTTTCAGGTGGAGGGGCAACGTTTCCTGAGAATCACTTCAAGCATTATTTTACTCTGGTAAAGTAAAAGATACTGACTGGATTATTTATGAGGAAAAAACTAATGTTTTCTCTGATTAACTTTTACAGAAGGAGAAAACAGAAGAGGAAGCTCAGACTGATCTTCACCTTGTGTTTATTGAGGGATATGAATGATTTGTATGAACTTACTATTGGTGGCACCTGTGTTTTCACATGCACGTCAATCACAGATGTTTCTGCAGAGCGTAAACATGACTTCTGCTTTCTTTAATCACTTTCGGGGATTGGAGAAACCAAACATCTCCAGCTCGATTTCTAAGATGACTTCATGGCAACGTATATATGTAACCATGTTTCTAAATGTGAGCATGTGCAGGAAGAGGACTTCAGACAGGGACAATAAAGCAGAGACAGAAGAGCGATGGCATGCAAGGAAACATTGTTATAGGTCTCTATAAATATATGAAGTAATGATATTTAATGGCCAACACTAAGTAGCCTCTAACAGTCAAAAGTTGGTTTATGCAAATGAATAATTTCACTAATAAGCAATATGCTTGTACACATTATCGATTGTTATTGGGTGCTTATTAATATACTGAATACATATTTGAAACCTACTGATTGATGGTGTAGAAGATTCACAGTGAACACTGCTCCGTATTAGAATCCAAACACATTCAGGAGTGTTTGCTGTAGATGGATGAGTATTTGGTTTATGGCTTTAATAACCTGCGTCCTCCATGCTATTATTTCATGGCTCTGATAAACTGCTCAGAAGGAGCAGCATGTCCCCGAGAAAACCCTGATCAAAGGGCCCAAAATACCCGAGAAACAAAAAGCTAATTTCATGCCCTGCACTGTTGGCCGTCCGGGGGTTTTATTCCCAGCTACCCCCGACGCTCCAGGACTCGAACTGGCAACCGCCTCCAACCTCAAAGCCAGCGCTGCCTCGAGGCCTCTGAGGCTTCGCTTTGATACAACACACCATGGAACAAATTCCTCTTTTATGCAAAATACTGTTGAAATAGAGCAAGTAGTCATTACACGTCCAGTCAGGATTAACAAACACACACGCACACGCACACGCACACACACACACACACACACACACACACACACACACACACTTCCCCTGTGTTTAACAGAGACGATTTCATGTTCGTTATTTCCACTCTTTCATCTCCGTCCTTCACTCTGACAGTTATAAATAGGATGATGGAGACACACAGAGAGAAATATTATGCTAATTACAGCCCGACATGGAAATGTTTCATTCTCTGCCCTTCTCTCTCTCTCTCTTTGTTTCTCTCTCTCTACTGTCAGTGTGAAAGTCTCTCTTTCTCTCTGCTGTCACTCTCGACTGTAAAAGTTTCGAGAAATCGAGGGCGAGATCTTCTGGGTGAAGTCTCGTCTCACTTTTTCTGTCACCATTTTTCTGTCAGTGGAAAACTTACAGTGTTCTTAAACTCTCTCTACTTTCCTTCAGCGCTCTCTCAACTCTTCATCTTCCTCCTCTTTCATCTCGCCTTGTGTTTCTCCCCGTCTTGCTTTCAATCTCACTCCTCTCTCTTCTTCATTAACTCAAATCGATACATAAGTACTTTCTGTTAACGGAAACTTCAAAATGAATCATTAATACCAGATTTGGTGAAAAGACATTATCGATTTTCATATTCGTGTACTGCTTTGTGATGTGGGCAGGCAATCAGAAGACTATCTGAAGCACAATGGAGTGAAACTTGATGATGCAGGGCCTTTGATATGATAGAAAGCTCCAATTCTAATCAAAATGTACTTTCAATGGCAGTGATGGGAATCCTTTAAACAATGGCAATACCAGTATCCTTACACCAATACCATTAGAGTACTTCATTCCACACCCATCATGGGAATGGAAGCTGTGTGTCCCACAGGCTAGCTAATCACCGCTAGCTAACCAATCATACAGCGGTTTCAGCTGATAACGATGTCCCCTACTGGAAGCAAAATTCACTCTGAGTTAAAACTGTTAGCTTTGTCGGCACTGTTGCTAGCACTGTTAGCACTGTAAGCGCTGTTAACACTGTTAGCACTGTTAGCACTGTTAGCTCCTAGCCACCGGATCAGACATCTCCATGTTCAGATCCACCCTGACCTCCATCCATCCACCCTGACCTCCTCCATCCATCCACCCTGACCTCCTCCATCCATCCACCCTGACCTCCTCCATCCATCCACCCTGACCTCCTCCATCCATCCACCCTGACCTCCTCCAACCATCCACCCTGACCTCCTCCATCCATCCACCCTGACCTCCTCCATCCATCCACCCTGACCTCCTCCATCCATCCACCCTGACCTCCTCCAACCATCCACCCTGACCTCCTCCATCCATCCACCCTGACCTCCTCCAACCATCCACCCTGACCCCTCCATCCATCCACCCTCCTCCTCCATCCATCCACCCTGACCTCCTCCATCCATCCACCCTGACCTCCTCCAACCATCCACCCTGACCTCCTCCATCCATCCACCCTGACCTCCTCCAACCATCCACCCTGACCTCCTCCATCCATCCACCCTGACCTCCTCCATCCATCCACCCTGACCTCCTCCATCCATCCACCCTGACCTCTTCCGTTGTGCTCTAATAACGTCACATTACTTCCCCTGATGTGACTGATAGAGAAGAACTCTGGCTGAGACCGAGATAGAAAACTAATAATAACCGTCGTCACTGAAGTATTTAGGGTGACTTAAACTAACTGAGGACAAGAGGCTGGACTCTGACCACCAAGCTCTAGTGAACAGACACCACGGATGATGAGTTCAGGTGTCCTTTCGTAGACATCAACAAACACTGGTGCTCGCCTCACAGCTATCAAATAAACACTGAACCGAAGGTCGGACAGATTCACACCTCGACATTCTGCTTAAAGGGAAATGTGGCTTTAAGGCCGAGGCAGACGATCCACACGCTGAAGTCAAGCTCCAGAAACTTCTACCCTATTAGCATGCTCTCTCTCTCTCTCTCTCTGTCTGTCTCACTCTCTGCTGCTCTCTCGCCCACTCGTTCTCCACCAGATCCATTGGTATTCACATGAAGGCAGGCAGCAGTGACAGAGAGAGAAAGAGCAACGAGGGCACGAGAGAAAAGCAATGACAACGAGATGAAGGAGAGAGAGAAAGAGAGAGAGAGAGAGGGATGACAGACATGGATTAAGGGGGAGAGAGAGAAATGTTAGAAATGAGAATGAAAGAGAGAGAGAGAATGTGTGTGTGTGTGTGTGTGTGTGTGTGTGTGTGTGTGTGTGTGTGTGTGTGTATGTGTGTGTGTGTGTATGTGTGTGTGTGTGTGTGTGTGTGTGTGTGTGTGTGTATGTGTGTGTATGTGTGTATGTGTGTGTGCGGAGAGAGACCTTGTCAAGTTTGACTTTTTCGCTTCGCCACCGAAAATGTTGGTAACACACACTTTCCCCTCACTTTAAAGGTTAGACAACTCACACCTGACACACACACACACACACACACACACACACACACACACACACACACACACACACACACACACACACACACACACACCTGACACACATTTAGTGTGTGTGTTGAATAAGAATGAAGCTGTTTCTTTGCAGCAGGTGAACCAGCTACACAGTAATGCAGACTATAATAACTCGTGCTCTACTAGAACACATGTATGCAGAAAGAAACACACATTCATGTTTTTACACTCTGAAGTCCTTTACAGACTGTACGGAGGCTGTGACGAACAAGCAGCACCAAAATGCAAAATACTCGCCAGCGAATACTTTAAATCAAAACTATTCATACCAACACTTTTAATGAAAGGTTTTAAAAGGCAGTGGACCAACAACCAGGATGTTGTATAAACTAAAGCTACTGTGAGATATGTTATTGAGCTTCCTTCTAGAGAAAGGCTCTGAGATGTCTCTGACAGATGGAGCGGATCTGGTTTGCGCCGCCTTTGTCAACGTTGAGAGTAGAAATAAAGTTTTTTGGTTTTGGTTTGGAATACGAAACTTAAGTGTGCGTTTTGAATCTGTCTGCTGCACACAACGTGATTGGTTGATGCTCGATCTCACTTAAAAACGCTTTATCGCCGCGTACTCATGACAAATTCAACACTTAAAAAAAAAAAAATTGATTTATGAATTAATTGCATGGAAAAGAGCGGAATAATAATTATTATTAGTTTATTGGCTTCAGTGTATATTTGACGATACGTGAGAAGAATTTGCAGAACAGAAATGCAAAACTTGGTCCAGACAAACATTCATAATAAAAAAACTGATCTGACCGGGTTTCATCTCATACGGAAACTTTACAGATGTTGTTCTCTCTGATCTCAAACACAATACAATAACGGCTCAACACAACTATAGAATATCATTAAGAGTATCATGCCAAAGAAAGCAACAACCCACCAAACGTGATCTCATGTGATCTCATGTGATCTCATGTGATTTCATGATGTGATTTACACCAGACATCCTCCGAGCCAAAAGATTAAAAAGTACGTTATTTGCACAAAGATGGAGGTAAATCAGACCGCGTTAGAAATGTTGTGATTCTTTTCTTCTTGAGATCCTTCATTGATCTGTTTGGGAGGAGAAGGATGTCCTCTCGGTGAAATCACTGAGCTGAGGGGAGAAGATAAGCTGGACGTCGGTGCTGAGTCACTTTAGAGGAACACAGGCTGTGATTTAGTGAGAAAATACTGAATTCAACAGCAACACAACAGGTGATTTATCCCTCTGGAGAGACAGAAGTGTTTCTGATCCGACTCCACAATCAGCAGGACGACTACCCCGTCTGAAGACAGATTTATTTATACCTCAGGTCGTGGAGTGGACACAGATAAGATTTATTCAGCTTATCTTTGCCTCACATTTTACGACACAAACAAACAAGCACCTTCATAGAGGGATTCAGTGTCCAGGCCCAAGGTCACCTCAGCAGGCCGGCTGCTTGCTGACAGTCTGGTTCATTAAAGTCAAAGGTCTTCACGGCTCTCACGCCGTCAAAACAGCAAATGAAACGTTAGAGGATCAAGGCAACGTCTCCTGAAACCCTCAATGAGAGAAGAGGAGGAGGAGGAGGAGGGAACCTTGAGCAGACGGAGATCGTCCTGCAGGTGATGGTCAGGTGTGTAATTACTGCAGCTAGCAGCTGAACAGATGCTCGAGACGCAGTCTGAAGGACAAACGAGGCATTCAGGAACACTCAGAAATACGAGTTCTGATGTGTTTAAGGCCGCCCAGTTAGCCGTACTGGGTTTAGTCATGTTCCATCGAGGGAATGTTTGTGTCACATTAAGCCCTGATGTGGTGATGATGATGATGATGATGATGATAATGATGATGATAATGATGATGATGACGATGATAATGGGAAGGGAAGCGGCACTAAACGCTCCCTCAGTGGTGTTAATGGACTGCTCACTCGACCTTTTCATGGCGGTATTCCCGGCGTTGTTATCAGTACGTTTTGAGGGAGTTTAATTCCGTGATATAACAGAGAACCGGCCTCAGAGGATTCTCCGTCTCTGGGTGACAAACGGTTTTAGAAAAGAACACGTTGAGCTGCAAAAGTTAACCGAGAAGAAACTCTGAGAAACAAAACTCAGCTGAAGCGTCTTAGTTTTCACTCCCAACATTCTGCAGGAACATTTTGAAACCTAAAGTTTGTGCTTATTGCTCCAAACCATCTTTGCCGATTACTACGGCCCTTAAATCTCTCAGTGTGATGGTAAAAAAAGTTACCAAGTACATTTACTAAAGTACTTAAAGTTACTAGGAGGAACTTTCATTTAGTGTTGATTCTGGCGCCCCCTGTGGACTAAAGTGGTAGTGTTTCAGAGCACCAGAGTCCCTTTAGAAAACCTCTCATTTTACTGCAGCAGGGTCTGACAGTCTGCCCCGCTCAGTCCTGGTTCTCCTGTGACTCCCTTCCCTCCAGTGG
Source organism: Anoplopoma fimbria (assembly GCF_027596085.1). NCBI lineage: Eukaryota > Metazoa > Chordata > Actinopteri > Perciformes > Anoplopomatidae > Anoplopoma > Anoplopoma fimbria. The sequence goes on from NC_072458.1 coordinate 23,879,850, forward strand.
GTCCAGTAATACGGTCTGTTGTATGCAAATTAGATTCTTAGCTACGTACTTTTAATACAGTATTCATGTTATAATCATTCTGACTGAAAAATCACAACTTTAACACACACTACTGCGAGAACTTATACGATACTGGTAGAACTTGTTAACTACCGGTAGAACTTGTATCCTACTGGTAGAACTTGTTAACTACTGGTAGAACTCATCTTTCTCTTTGTCCTGGTTTCTGAAGAGTCTGGATCAAGACCAGCCGTTCCTAAATATGTGTGTGTGTGTGTGTGTGTGTGTGTGTGTGTGTGTGTGTGTGTGTGTGTGTGTGTGTGTGTGTGTGTGTGTGTGTGTGTGTGTGTTGTGTTTGTGTTTCTGACAAGTTTCAATCTTAACAAGAAGAGTGTTCAATTATTTCAGCATCGGACCAAATTCATACACAGGTAGCCATCTTCTCTCTCTCTCTCTCTCACTCACACACACACACACACACACACACACACACACACACACACACACACACACAAAGGTAGCTGATAGGGTGACACACCTCCGACTGTGTGCTTCCTTGCTGTTGATTGATTCCCACTGAGCTCCATATTGTGTTTTTATCGACCGGGTCAATCAATGTGGGCTTCTCGCTGTGTGTGTGTGTGTGTGTGTGTGTGTGTGTGTGTGTGTGTGTGTGTGTGTGTGTGTGTGTGTGTGTGTGTGTGTGTGTGTGTGTGTGTGTGAGTGTGTGCGTGTGTTAGCCACAGGCAACACCCACTCTTGATTGGCTGAGTAAATCAAGACTGATGAGGGAAGGTCAGCAAGGAGACAGCAAAGTAAATGTTCACAATCAGGCAGGTCTCATGAAATCAGCTGGAGGTGTGTGTGTGTGTGTGTGTGTGTGTGTGTGTGTGTGTGTGTGTGTGTGTGTGTGTGTGTGTGTGTGTGTGTGTGTGTGTGTGTGTGTGTGTGTGTGTGTGTGTGTGTGTGTAGGCGACGTGTCTCATCAGTTCGTTAGCAGCGTAGCATTTACCAGGAAACGCAGTAATCATTCCATAATTGACCAACATGGAAGTGACCTGCTGATTGTGTCTTTAATTACTACACTGTGATACAATAGGCTGAGGGAATACTTCATTCTGATTGGCTGCAGGTACTTGTACACATTGGAAGAAAGAATAATAAAAAAAGATGTGAAGTTTTATACTACTGGTAGAACTTGTATCTTACTGGTAGAACTTGTATCTTACTGGTAGAACTTGTATCTACTGGTAGAACTTGTATCTTACTGGTAGAACTTGTATCTTACTGGTAGAACTTGTATCTTACTGGTAGAACTTCTAAACTACTGGTAGAATTTGTATCCTACTGGTAGAACTTGTATCCTACTGGTAGAACTTGTATCTTACTGGTAGAACTTGTATCTTACTGGTAGAACTTGTATCCTACTGGTAGAACTTGTATCTTACTGGTAGAACTTGTATCCTACTGGTAGAACTTGTATCTTACTGGTAGAACTTGGTAGAACTTGTATCCTACTGGTAGAACTTGTATCCTACTGGTAGAACTTGTATCCTACTGGTAGAACTTGTATCTTACTGGTAGAACTTGTATCCTACTGGTAGAACTTGTATCCTTACTGGTAGAACTTGTATCCTACTGGTAGAACTTGTATCTTACTGGTAGAACTTGTAAACTACTGGTAGAACTTGTATCCTACTGGTAGAACTTGTATCCTGCAACAAACTACTACTGGATACTGGTAGAACTTAAGTGCAGCAACTACTGTATCCTACTTCTTGAAGAGGTGAGTTTTCAGCCTGTAGAACTTGTATCCTACTGGTAGAACTTGTACCTTACTGGTAGAACTTGTAAACTACTGGTAGAACATGTACCTTACTGGTAGAACTTGTAAACTACTGGTAGAACTTGTACTGGTAGAACTTGTATCCTTGGTATTCTAAACTACTGGTAGAACTTGTATCTTACTGGTAGAACTTGTACCTTACTGGTAGAACTTGTATCCTACTGGTAGAACATGTACCTTACTGGTAGAACTTGTAAACTACTGACTCTCATATTCATGCAGAGAAGCTGCTTTTATTCTGAGCCTCATTTTGCTCGACGCCGGGAGGAGATGAAGATAATTAGTGTCAACACAACTGCTTTTGGCTGCGTCCCCCCCCCCCCCCATCCTCCTCCCCCCCTCCCGCCTGTTCAGCATGAGCCACAACACACTCAGTCCACTTGTAAGAGCTCCAGCTCATTAAAAAACACTTAAACACACCATGATGGCTCTTTTGCCTGCTCAGTGATGAACACACACACACACACACACAAACAATAACACGCAAAGACACACTCATGTACCACTCATAAAATCTCTCGCCAAGCAATTGGTCACACACACTTTTACTTGCTACACACACACACACACACACTTTGTTTTTGTGGTCGTGTGTGGAAGCACATCAGAAACACTGGTAGGGTTTAATCACACTCTTTGTCTCTCCATCACACACACACACACACACACACACACACACACACACACACACACACACACACACACACACACACACACACACACACACACACACACACACTCGGTAATTAGGAGACCGTCTCTTATGCAGAGTGGAGAGCTGAAAGTGAGCTTGTGGATTTCTACCACGGAGATAAAGACTGGTGGCGTTAAAGAAAGACTCTTGTTTGTTTTATCGTGTAATTCTGTTTCTGTTAATTATAATGAGGCTGTAGATTAATTTCTGAGACCAAACACTCAACACATCCAAAAAAACTAAAACTCATCAGTGATTTTGTATATATATATATATATAATTATTGCATAAAAACCGTCATGTGTATCACTTTAGTGTTCACCTTCTCTTTTGGGTAAATGAAGCCTTTATATCGCATAACATTTTCTGGTATAGCAATATTATAATAATATAAATTACTAGGAAAAAATATATATTACATCTGCATCTCTTTAGCCTCTTTTAGCCATTTTGTTTTGCAGCATTATTTCCTGATCAGCAAACAGAAGACAGAATTAAAGACTAGCTGGTGAACAAAGTGGAGCATTTAGCAGCTAAAGGGACAAATATTCTTCTGCGGAAGTGGTGGAGACCAAAAACAGAGCTAAAAGAGAGAGAATACTGGATTTATAGCTTGTGCTTTGCTTCAAAGAGGTAAAAAGTGCTTCAAAATAAACACCTGCACAAGTCTCTTGTCTATATATCGAGTATAACATTAGTCATTTCTTGGTGGTTTGGGAAACTAAAACATCAAAAGGTGTTGAGGTTTGATATTCAGCTGCACTTAACGAGAGGAGCGTTTTGTAAAATGGATATGTGGCATTTTAGGATGCGTCTCTTTAGGACTGACCTGTCACCTCCTGGTTTTATATAAATACAACTCCAGCAGAGAAGAGGATCTAATGGAGACGTCCTCACCTCCTCCACACACACACACACACACACACACACACACACACACACACACACACACACACACACACACACACACACACACACACACACACACACACACACACACACACACACTGAAAAGCTGCATTTCTCCCCAGCATGTCTGAGACCTTGAGATGCGGAGTAGATGATGGAGCAGAAATGTCACCTCGGAGGCAGTTTGTGTGTGTGTGTGTGTGTGTGTGTGTGTGTGTGTGTGTGTGTGTGTGTGTGTGTGTGTGTGTGTGTGTGTGTGTGTGGGTGTGTGTGTGTGTGTGTATGTGTGTGTGTGTGTGTAACACATCTTCCCACGCTGCTTTGAGCTTCAGGAAAGATGGAAGGTGTTGAATCCGATAATAATTCAGCATAATAAATGCTCAATCTAAAACAAAAACAAAAGAAAATGATATCAACTCTTTCTCCTGGAAATTACATTAAAATAATACTATAAATTGTTTTCTTGATTATTTTGTGGGGACGAACATTAATCTTTGTCCGGATTCTGTAAAGACATGACGTGTTTTTATTCATGTATCGAGCTGCTCTTTTAGTTAAAGTCAAAGAATGATTTTGGTTTTATTTGCTTTAAGTGAAAACACTCCAGGTGATTAGGGTATAAAACATAACTAACAGATATCAACATGAAACTTCACCAGTTGATTACTGACAATATGAGATTTTTTTGTATTACAAGTTATGTTTAAATATACAAATGAGGCATTATCTAATTAAATATGTGCTAATTCTCATACATTTCCAGAGTAGAAATATGAACATTGCAAAAAGACATTTTTGTTTCATCTAATCAACATATTAGAGTGAAATAAAGAGAAAATCACCAATGTTTTTATTAAGAAATATTGTATAAATCAGACTATGAATGATATCTGAACAAACCCCTCTGTGTTAACCTTCAGAATATAGAGAGGAATGAAGCTGTAAAGTTTGGTGTATGTAAGAGCTACTGAAGTGGAGATTTATGGATCAGAGTCTGAGAAAAAACTCATTTAGAGAAAACGTCCTTTAAAGAAATGTTTAGTTAAATTACATACATGTTGAAGACTCTACAGGTGAATAGGGTAAAAAAATAACTAATAGATATCAACATGAAACTTCACCAGGTGATTACTGACATTAAGAGTATTTTTCTTTGTATTACAAGTTTTGTGAAATATTATGTTTAAATATGCAAATGAGGCGTTATGTAATGGTAACGTTTGGTAAATTTAGGAGAAATCTACAGACGCAAATAGACAAAAAAGTAAAATAAATGTTTTCTTTCCACTAATCTAAAAGAAAACGTGTTATAGAAGAAAGATAAACCAAAATCAAAAAATGTACCTGTGCATTGAACATAAAACATAAAACAGTTTAACACTTCTGTGAGTTTAGCATTCACTAAGTGTTAGATCAGATCATTTGCAGAAACACTAATTGAATATGTTGAACTGCGAACAATTTTTGCGCCTTGACAGATATAATAATCAACATTTCCTCGTTATGTTAATAGTAAACATAATCCTGTCAGCATTACATTAACCTTCAACACATATTGGCACATATTGAATATAAACATAATTTCCAGGACGTGAGGGTTAATTCTGGTTGTTTTCAGTTCCAGCTGGCTTCAAACCCACGAGATAAAGGTTTCATCTCTGAGGGACGTCCATGATGTTTGGAGGAGGACGCGTCGGATTGGAAACGGGGAAGACGTTTCTTTGGAATGTCACGCGACTGTTGCTGTGGAGCGATAAGACGCTTCACGCTTCAATTAAAACAGCGTTTGAGCCGTTAAGTATCCTGTAAATGTCAGAGTCTCCACTCTCATGTCATTGAAGGCAGTCGTCTCGCTCCAGGAAGCAGAAAGGAGGGACGGATGTGGACAAATCCTTCATGCATGAGACGAGTTACACTTCTTCATTTGGTGATATTCATGCTTTGACATTGTTTTCCACCTCTCTTTTTACAGAAAAACACTGTAAATCTTCATCCCAGAACAGTTGACACTTTCCAAATATCTTTTACTTATTCTAGACTTGTTTAATGTTGGTTCTCATATGACCGTTTTTAATTGTATTTACAAAACTTTTTATAATATCTTTCTACTTCCGTTGCGGCTGAAATGTGCTATAAAACGTTTACTTTCTTTTACATTATATGACCTTTAATGAACATGTAGTGAGGTTTAATATCACTGAAACTCTTCCAATAGAAGGATTTGCTTTAATCTCACACCTAATTGCTCTATCAAAGCTATCATAACTATTCTTATGTCATTATTATTATTATTAATCATTATTATTATTATTATTATTATCATATGACTATTGAATGATAACGTATAGATATATTGTTATTTTTAATAGGTTATTGCTGTTATATTTGTATTTATTACTATTACACATTCCACACAGAAGGCCCGTCTAGCTCGGGATTCGAACCCGGGACCCTCTTGCAGTGAAAGCCACCACGCTTATCATTTCATTCCCTTCGTCATTGTTACTGCTTGATGTTATTGTCTGTATATCTGTCTTTACGTCTGTCTTTCATGTTTTTTCTTCTTTGTCACGTTAATCCGACACTTGACATCTGTTTTAAATGTTGACACTCGTGAGCTCGCCGACAGGACAAACCTCATTTCCTGGATCACCAACATTACAGTAACTAATGTAAAGGTCGCAGGCAGACGGCGTTCACGTCAACCAGGAACCATCATCATTTACATTCTGCACGACGTCCAATCTCTGATAGAACGGCTCTGTAATGACACGCCGGCAGCATAACGGCCATTCAGAGCAGGAGTGGGGGGGGCCTTCAATAACCAATTTGCAGTGAAAACGTCGTTACGGGGAACAGTTCTCCCGCCAAGTGATGTCGTTACGGTAACGGCAGCCACTCTGGCGGAACACGGCGAATAGATACGAGCACGGAAAACCCATCCGTCGTGTTCGGAGCCCTTCACGCTACGTTGGCGGCGGTGTGGAGGAAGTGGTTTCTGTTTAACCGCCACATGTTCAGCGTGGAGGTGTGAACAACGAGCGTGGCGATGTGTGTGTGTGGAGGCGGTGCTAATAATCCCCGCAGGCGTCAATAAAAATCTAAAGAACTTAAACGACACGGCTAATCAGCACACAGTTAGAGATGAACGTGGGTTCTCCACCGCCTCTCCACCGCTGTGCCGGTAATCACGTCAGTCGGTCGGGGCTAATCGCTGCACAGCGTGGTGCGTTCAAATCATTGTTTTATAACCCGGCATGTGAGTGACTGCAGGCTCTTCTCTTCCTCTGCATCCTGCTGCTGTGTTCAGCCATTAAGGAGGCAAAGTGGAGGTGAAGCAGTTAAACATAAAATACACCCGAGCTCCGTTTGTCCTCTGGGTGCAACCGAAACTGTGTCAATTCTGACAAATTCATTCTGAACAACATTAAAGAGGAATCAGCGTCGCTTTACTGGCTCTTTGCAGCTGATTCCAGATGTTGCACATCAGTGTTTCCTAAAAGGCCGTTAAGATTTCAAGATAATGGCGGCAAAAAAACTCTGAATTAAATATACCACAAGTCTAAATGTTAGCATGCTAACTTTAGCTTTCACTGGAATTACACAATACCTGCTGCCGTATTTTAACCTTTAAAGTGACTGTGAGGAACTTTGATCTGGTCCTGAACCAGTCTCAGTTTAGTCCTGGTCCTCTATAGACCTCCATCAGTAAACAGACCATCAGAGAGAAGATCGTCTGTTTCTATAAAGTTATTCTTAAAGCTCGTCATCGGAGCCACCGGGTCGGATTCTGGAGAAACCAGATGAAATCATGAAGGTTCACCAGAAACTCCTTCAGCTCAGAGACCAGCAGAGACCAGTCCACCGTGGACAGACCCAGATCTGTTTATCCATTTATGATGGTTGGTATTTCTTGTAACGTATCTAGTATAACGATATTAAGTGAATAAAAAGTCTGCATCATAAATACTCAAGTTGGACGTCCGATAAGTTAACATAAATACAATAAACGCTTGAAAAAATGAACTGAATGAGTTTGACTTTTCCTTCTAAAACTTGTAGCAGATAGTAAAACCATATGAACTCAGATGTACTGGGCTCCTTTGTGGACAGCAGCTCCTGTCTTGTCTGTTTTAACGGGTACTTCTCATTCCACTCGTCTAACAGGACCTCATTTAGATTCCAGGTGAATGCAATTAACTGAGGTGGCAGAATACAAAGCGAGCCGCCCTCTAAGCTCCGAGGACTCGGCTGCTCTTTACCACCCAACAAAAAAGAAAACGTGGTATTTAGTTTAGAAGCTGCAGCTCTCCGATAGCATCAGAGCTGCTCGGCTAGAAAAAAAAAAAAAAAAAAAGCAATACGTCAGCGACAGGAATGACGCAAAACGATCCAAACATGACAAGGTGAAAACGGAGGCTCAGAGCCGATAACAGACCGGATTAGTGTTTGTGGGGAAAAGAACAACTCATTTAAATCACTCAGTTTGTGTTTTAATCCTCTTAAGGTTTCTCAGAGTTTTGCTGACGTGTTACATCAACTCAAGTGTTCCTAGCAGACAAACTCACGCTCAAGTACACCACCAATCAGAGATCTGTGTTTGTTCCCCCCCCCGTAGCTTTAATCACAGTGATGCAGCTTAAAGAGCCGTAATGAGATTCACCACATGGGTCGGCCGTCGCGGCGTGAATGACGATCCCTTCACCTCGGCCGGTGTACCAGCAGCACGGCTGACAGTCAGGTAGAAGCAGCCGTGAATACAGAGCGAGGCGGCGCTTTGATCAGCTGGAGGTTAATGAGGTCAAACCGACCAGCTACTGGACGACAATGCGAGCGAATGAAGCCGTAACAAGGGAATATCTTCCAGTTGAGTTTGAGCTCATTAGCGGAGGTGGTCTTTCTTAAAACCCCCCAGGTCTTCTCCTCACTTTCATTTCATTTGTGTCTTCTGGGACCTTTCTAATTTTATAAATCCCTCCCATCTGTCACTTATCAGAGTGTTTAAAGCCTTTACTTAAAGCTATGGTTTGGTCATTTTTTATCATATTGTTTTGACATTTCCCTCAGGAGGTGGTGGAGACCAAAAACGGAGCAAAAAGAGAGCGGATACTGGTCTCACATTGATCAGGTGACTCAAACACAAAGACTCTAAATGATTCCTTAAGTTGCTGTGTACCTGCTGGATGTGGACTTCCACAAGTGAGACTTCATGGAGAAGAGTAAAACCCCACCTGTCACCTCCACCACGCTCTGACGGTGTTAAACATCCACCTGTACACATACATCTCTGTCTGTCTCTTTCCAGTGACTCTGCTGCTGAACCTGAATTAAATCAAAGACTGTATGAAAGAAGTGGACGTAGTCTCCGTGACGTCACCCACTGGTTTGTGAACTGCGGTTTTGAAGCCTTTAAATTAGCATTTTGGCCGTCGCCATTTTTGCAACTGGAAGCTACAGGGGAGGGTGGAGTTAAGTTCAACTCCACGCTGACATTTGTAGGCGACCAAAACTGTAACAATTAACTTTGATGAAATGAAAACACACCTTGAAAGGGTTAAAGCTGGAAGACTAAAACACGGAGATAGAGACCTGTCAATCAGTGTGTAGCCCCGCCCTAAAGCATCCCCTGCTTTATGGTCTGTTTGACTCTAAATGGAGCATCATTTACTAAATGAACATCATGCTGTATTGAAGAAGACTTGAAACTAGAGATTGAGACCATAAACTCATGTTTACAATGTTTACTGAGGGAATAAATCAAGAGAGAAGTAGAGTCATTTTCTCATAGACTTCTATACAACCAGAGGAGTCGCCCCCTGGTGGACAGGAGAGAGAATGCAGCTTTAAGACATGAAGCAGTGACTTCACTTTGAGAACTGGAGGTTGCTGCCTGATTAAAACCAGCATTAAGAAGAGTTTCTTACCGTAGGCGGAGTCGGCTGCAGACTCCTGGTTCCGTGTCGTCGCCAACACATCAGCTGCAAACAGAAAAACAACACAACCACGGTCACATTCTGGAGCACAAACATTCACCCCCTTAAAACTATTTTCTTTTTGTTCCTGTATCAATGCAGCAGCTGTACAATGCACCATCTTCTACACTGTTTACACCTCATATCATATTGTTATCGTGAGCATGGCGGCTGTGTAACGGCGGGTTTATCTCACCGTGGCAGCTGTCCGGGTGAAACGAGTGGTCGCCCTCGATATCCTGTTCAAACCCGGCCCTGCAGAGACACGGAGGAGGAGTTTAGACAAACAAAAGAGAATTCAACATCGATTGGAAAAAAACAGAACCAGACACACTGCCTCGGCTCATGTCGGTTGCCGTGGGTTACCGTTGCCTGGGCAATTAATCGATGATGTGCATCCATATAACGAGTTAAGACGACGTTAATTAGATCATGTCACATAGTTCATCCTTTACTTTGAAGGGTGCAGACTTTCAGAGGTCGACTGAGGAGAGAAACCAGACAAATGCAACTTTTTTTTTTTATCGTCCAATTAGGGATAAAGGAAGGTGGACTTGTCCAATCAGGAGACAGACAGTGACAAGAGGGCGACCATGAAACCCTCACTGAGTCTGAGCAGCAGGAGAGTGAAGCGCTGAGTTTCTCTCTGCGGTTTCACTAAATGAAGACATTTACTTTCCTCGGCGAGCCTCTGGGTTTGTGTTCCCGCTGTTTACCGTCTCTCCCTCTGTCACCGCCGCCGCCGTTTCCATCTGACCTTCAAATCAATTCTAAACAGGCAACTAATCAGGTTTTACTGCCACACAGCACAACGCGGCTGCAGAATAACGGCGCTGTCTGAGCCGCGGAGCTCGACATCCATTCTGCTTGTTTTAATTCTCACTGCTCACCTGCTGAAGAAAAACAGGCGTAGAATAGAAACCCTGTCTCTGTAAAAATATAAATACGACAAATACTTCAATACTTCAAAAGAGGAGGCAGAAAGTAGGAAGCCTTTCACACACACACACACACACACATATATATATATATATATATATATATATATATATATATATATATATATATATATATACTGTACATATACTGTACCTATATATATATATATATATATATATATATATATATATATATATATATATATATATATATATATATATATTGCCTTAATTTTATTATTTTCAAACAGAAATTAAAAACACATCTAATCATTCTGGCTTTTATATAGTGTTTATATTTTTTTTAATTTGTATTAAATAATTACTTATTATAACATCTAATTATTTCAGTGTCTTATGTGTTTTTATGCTACGGTTTTAGAATTTATACATATTTTATTTCACTCAAATTTTACTGTTTGACTGTTCTACCATGATCAATTTATTTAGAGTTGTTTTTACGTATCTATTTTAAATTTTTCTTAACTTTATTTGGCCGTCTCGTCACCTTCTCTCCACTTCAGTCGCTTTTCATCTTGTCAATCATTTGTAAAACACTTTTGAATTGGATTTGATTGGTTTGAAAGGTGCCATATGAGTAAAACTTGATTGATTGATGTTAACTTGAAACATTCAGTACAAAGTGCATTTCCTCAACACTAATTCCATCAGTCCAGCAACAGAATCATGACATAGTCAAACACTGTTTTCATTCTCTAACTATTTCTGTCACTTTCTAAATGACTGAATATTTAGTTATGATCAGGACTGAAGCTGGGTAGAACATTTAACTCAGTATAATAATATATTGTATTTTTATAGCAGTTTTGGGATATTTTTGTCGTCTAAGTTAACATGTTTTTACATCTGACACTGCACAAAAAAAATAAATGCATAAAAGATAAATGTTACAAATTATTGAAATTAAGATTAATTCAATAATATTAAACTCTTATACATTCATGACCTCAGTGCACAGTTAAAATATTATGTTGTTCTGTGTAAATCTGTTAATAAATCAAGTTAAAACAGGCAGAAATATTGATTTAAAAGTTTAAAAGTATGATGCAAATGTAAATGTAAGATTTAAATCTGTAAATCTTTCTTATATCAAGATGTGGAATGGTAAATGGTAAAATATGGATTCCTGTAACAAGAGGTTAAGACAGAGATGATTTCACTCGTGTTTAAAATATGATGTTCAATGTTCATAGTGTACAATTTATTAGAAATATGCTGAAGCCTTCTTCTAGATAATTAAATAAAAACATCTCCCCATTTAAAAACCGGCAGCGGGCCACAGTTGGCAAACCCAGCTCCAACATTTAGAACATCCAGAAAAATAATTCAATTTGTGTTATTCATTTTCATAACAACATTGGCATTATGTAAATGCCATAAACATTTGGCGACACCCCAATAAACCAACTTAAAGTCTCAAAACCATCAACAGGCAGCCGGAGTTCTCGTTATCATGTTTCTGGAGGCGGACGGATATTTTCTCAGAAAACAAACAAACATTTCAGAGAATTTGGAGGTACTTTGTTTCTCAAAGTGCTGAACTCGGAGACAGAAGCATCCATCAGTCTGCTCACGCTCAGCCCACGTCTCCGTTTATTTGGAACAAGTGTCTCCAGCTCGGTTTGTCACGTTCCGTCTGTATTGGCAAAAACATTTAGCACCTGAGTGATCGAGAGAGTGAAGAAACATTTATTCAAACTTCTTTTCTGGTTTAAAAGAAGTGACTAAATGACTTCACTGTGAGTCCTCACCTGCTCCTACTTTATTGACTTTTTCTTATTTTCTGGTGTCTTTGTATAGATTCAATAACATCTGTTTTCTAGCTCTTAGTTTTGGTTTCACTTTGCACTTTGTTGTCCATATTTATAAATCACTTTTATCTTTTCAGATTAGGTTAGAACAGAACTAGTTTGTTAACGTGTTGACAGACAGAACAGAGGACACCATGTTCAAAGACGGCGCCCATTTAATTCCCCTGAAAGTTGCATTCTGGGTACGTTCGCCCATCCAGCTAAACACTGAGCAGAGTCACCGTCACTTCTACTGGTCAACCAGCTGACTACCTGCACACATGAATGGGATAAAATAGTTTACTGATACAGCTCTTGACTTCTTCAACTTTATTGTACTGAACAAATGAAATTCAGATTATACTTAGTAATAGTAATATTGTTGTTTACGCTCATAAGACTGTGTACATCATTCAGCCGGGACGTCTGTACTGACTGTGGAGGATAAAATGTCACCAAAATCACCTCACAAGCTCTGTAGCTAACCAAGTACCTTTGTTGCATAAACCTACCTAAGTACTTTTGTAACCTAAACATAACCAAATATTTTTGTTTCATAAACCTAACCAACCACGTGTTTCAAAGTGTTTCAAACTGCAACCGTTATCCGGAAGAGAAATAATTGAGCTTCCAGTTTATTGGTACAATGACGTAGTTTTGTAGGAGATAGAGTTTGGTTCCAATGTGTTGGAGAGTGGAGGCTGTTAGAGCAGCTCATCCATGAATCACATGTTCAACCATCACATATGTGTTTTGTGATTTTACATTCACACAGCTTTCCTGTCTCCACTTTCTCTCTTCATATAGCGCATAAATGCAGATCATATAATCCGATAAAAGATGAACAGAAGAGGAGCAGAAGAACATTTCCATCATTCTTAATGAAGGATTTATCATGAAATCATTATGCTTTCCTCTCCTCACTCACTCTATATTTACTTCCCTCCACCTCACTTATTTGCTAACTCCTCCGCCCCCTCACTCAATATTTATCTCCCTTATCACTCGTTCTCTCTCTCCATCACCGTCTCTCTGGAGCTACATTTCCATCAGCGTGGGCTGAGCTGTGAGAGGAAGAGAAACGGGAGGAGGTCGTTGCGGCCGGCGGGCGGCTATAAATCCAGAAACCTCTCGGGCACCTAAACGCCTCGTTCATCTAGCTGGGAAGCGACTCGGAGGAGGAGATGGAAATAGACTCCGCCGGTTATAAAATAGCGCCGAGTTATCAGGCGGCGTTGCTGCTGAATTGTATTTTCATGTTCTCAGCGTTGGAGCTCAGCAGTGAGAGGTGTTAACAGCTTTCAGAGGCTGTGAAATGTAATTACGACGTATAAATGACTGCAGAAAGCTTCAGTCAGAAGAGAGAACACTTACAGGTTCTGTGCACTCCCATGATGCAACACTTTATTTGGTGTGATCTCAGCTCTCTGGTTAATGGGGACCGTGAAGAGACTGAGAGACTTTGGACTTTTGTTTTTTTATTGCCCTAAAAGTTTTGAAACTTGAATTTTGACTTGCTCTAAAAGACTTGAAACTGGATTTGGATTCGTCTCTAATGACTTGAGACTTTTCTCAGACTTGGACAGCTCAGTTTGGACTGAAAATATGCTGGTCCCAACTCGGTCCTGGTATCCGAGCAGAAGAGAGACAATGCTTTTGGTTCTCACGAAAGGTACTGGAACAAATTTGTCTAAAGGAGGTCAATTATAGTCCACCAACAGACCTGAAGACCGACTCGCCAACTGTTGCGTCTCTGACTGACTGTGTCAAAAATGGACCTGGTTGACTCGAGACTTGACTAAGACTTGGACAGCTCAGATTGGACTAAAAAAATACTTTGAAAGACTTCAAGACTCAAATGACTTAAGACTTGACTTAAGACTTGACTTAAGACTTGCACTTTTCTCAAATGTCTTGAGACCTAAATCACTTCAAAATTATCTGAAATTTCAATCAAATAACTTGAGACTAAACATGACACTTGTCTCTGGTTACTTGAAAAATGGCCTAAGACTTCAATTAAGTGACTTCAGACTTGATTTGGTTTGTCTCAAATAGCGTGAGACTGGACTTTAATTTGCCCCAAAAGACTTGAGACTATCAATGTAGACTTGAAATCAATGACGAGACACCTTATCTCGATATGGTCTCAAATGACTCAAGACCTGACTAAGACTTGGAAATCCTGATTTGGACTTGACTTGAGACTTGCACTTTTCTCAAATGACTTGAGACATAAATGACTCAAAATTGACCTGAAACTTCAATCAAATGACTCCAGAATAAACATGACACTTGTGTTAAATTAAATAACTTTGGGTGTCTCAAATAGCATAAGATTCGACTTTGATTTGCCCCCAAAAGACGTGAGACTATCACTTTTGACTTAAATCTAATGACTAGACATCTGACCTGGACTTGGTCTCAAATGAGTCAAGACTTGACAGGACTCTTGACAGGACTTGCACCAAAAGTTTTAAAAACAACTCTGTACGTATAACACCACACTCAGCATAAACTAGCCATCATGTCCCGTCAGATCAACGAGTCAACACACAGTTTATTAATATTCATTGGTGGTGCAGCGGTTAAGTTTTTGTTGTGTCGGCTCTTTTGGTCATGGTTTTGGTTTTAGTTTTTTTTGCACACTAGGGAGAAGAATAATATATCCACGTCTAATTTGGAACCATAGATCGTATGTAAGAAGTTGACGTAGTCATCATGTCGTCACCCTTTGGTTTGTGGTTCGCCGTCGCCATCTTGGATAGCAGGCTTTGACATGTTGTTGTTTTTCGCGACCAGTGAACAGGAAGTGACCATATATGGAGTGAGGAGGAGTGACGTAGAGACGCCGTATACGTCTCTGGTGTTGACCTGTCAATCAGTGTGTAGCCCCGCCCTAAAGCATCCCCTGCTTTATGGTCTGTTTGACTCTAAATGGAGCATCATTTACTAAATGAACATCATGCTGTATTGAAGAAGACTTGAAACTAGAGATTGAGACCATAAACTCATGTTTACAATGTTTACTGAGGGAATAAATCAAGAGAGAAGTAGAGTCATTTTCTCATAGACTTCTATACAACCAGAGGAGTCGCCCCCTGCTGGACAGCAGAGAGAATGCAGCTTTAACACAGGAAGCAGTGACTTCACTCAGCAGGACTAGAGGTTAGCGTTAGCCTGTTGTTATTTAAACCTGAACAGCAGCGATATATTCCTGCACCGTCAACAGTCATAAACTCGACCCAGCGAGGACCAATGAGACGGCAGCAGATGTTCAACACCTGACAGGTGAGATGTGGTGGAGTTATTAAAGTGTTGGAGGTGAGAGGTTTGGTGATGAGTGAAGATGATGGAGGAATAAAAGATGTGAGTGTGTGTGTGTGTGTGCTAGTGTGTTTCACGCAGATAAAATATTCACTCAGGAGACTTCACCAAGTAATTTATTAAAATGCTAAATATGAAAATGATGTTTATGTTTAACGAGGATGTCTGGCGTTTGTGTGAAATATGATTTCCTGTGACTTATGATTAATTATGATCTCACCTCTGTGCTAACAGATTACTCCAGAGAGAGAGATACCATCAACACCTCCTGCCTACATTACCCACAGTGCATCTCTACCTGCATGTCTTCATCACCATGTCTCCGTCATTGTATCTTCATTTGAGGGACAAAAGTCTTTGTTGAGACAAACATGCCTCAGTGTGTGTGTTTGTGCTGCTGTTGCTCTTTCTCTCAATCAACCTGAACAGTACACACACACACACACACACACACACACACACACACACACACACACACACACACACACACACACACACACACACACACACACACACACACACACACACACCGTCTCCAGGGGAAACGGCTGCCACGACAACCAACTCCATCTGGTGTTCATCTCCTCTGGAACCTGTCTGATTGTCCCTCGTCTTTATTTCTCCCTGTCTCTCTGTCTGTCTGTCTCTCTCTCTGTCTCTCTCTGTCTCTCTGTCTGTCTCTCTGTCTGTCTGTCTGTCTCTCTATCTGTCTATCTGAACTTAGCTGATTTTATATAAGCTGTAAAACTTCCGTTTTCTCTCTATTCCCATCCTTCCTTCACCCTCATCTGTCTGTCTCTCTCTCTCTCTCTCTCTCTCTCTCTCTCCCTGGAGGAGGAAATCTCCGTCTTCTCTGCAGAAGTTTGACAAACTAAACTCCCTTCAGCTCAGAATATTTACAGCTGAGTGAAGCTCTGAGTTAAATCTCAGTCTCTAGAAACCAGTCTGACGGGTTTCTAGAGACTGAAGACCCTCTGGTTCTGGTTTCTGGTTCTAAACCTGTTAAATAATCTGCTGAATAAGAGTCAAACAATATGTAATTAATAACTGAATCCAGACTACAGAGTCTGGTGGACTGTGTTGTGTCTGAGGTTGTGATGTTAACAGCAGCAGATCAGATCCAGGACCAGGCTCCGCTAGGACGGTCGTGATGTGATCTTCACTGACACTAATCGAGCGTAATCACCGAACTTTGGTCAAACTTTGCCCCTCTTCTCCGCCGAGCTACGACTGCTCTCCCATCAGCCTCAGAGATTATGAAGATTATTATGATGGTTATTAAAGGCAATGATGTCGGCTGATGTTTAGTGGCTCAGTGTGACAGGTTAACGGACTGGAAACAGAGAAAACGCTGATCCAGGATCTTCTTCTTCTCTCTGATGATGCTCTCAGATAGAAATACTCTCCGTCCACCATTATTACTCTTTAACCTCTTTTCTGTTCTCGTCTCTTCCTCACACGATCGCTCCATCGCCACTGTTACATCATCATCATCATCATCATCATCATCGTTGTTCTTATTCAGCTGAATGTGTTTTGATAAGAGACATTTTCTTTTTAGTAATTTGACGTTTTTGCTTTTGTCGTGATGGAGAATGGAGTTCAGAATGATTTAAACCGCTTCAGCGAAGTCTGCAACAAAACAATAAAACATTGATGCACTGCTGGTGGTTTCCAAACCTGCCAATGTTTCCTCATGTAACGGTCATGTGACCTCCTAAAAAAAGAGTCCAGCAACACGTGTCTTATTTTCAAAATAAACATAGGAAACTACTATGTTAGGTTTAGACAACTAAACTACTTAGTTAGGTTAAGACAACTAAACTACTTAGTTAGGTTCAGACAACTAAACTACTTAGTTAGGTTCAGACAACTAAACTACTTAGTTAGGTTCAGACATATAAAATAACTACAGAAGTTACATGACAAATCTTGTTTCACGCGGGGATCGAACAGCGGTCTGCTGGGTCAAGGATCCGTGTTTGTTGGACTTGGACTCCCGCCAGGTGCTCTTTTAGTTATTCTTAATTAATAATAAATATACCACATATATTTATGAGTTACGACACAAACGTCTGTTTCTGACCCCGTGAACCCTCGTCTCTGCTGTCAAAGTCCTTCGACGTCTTCCTCTAAAAACGTATTTGTGATGGGTGATTACTGGTAAATAACTGCGTTTTGTGGCGGACATTTTGAGAATCAAAAGAGAGAGAAGAGCACGAAGACAATAAAGCGATAAATCTTCCAGCTGTTAAAGTCGGTGAATCCACTGAAGCTTGAAGTCGGAGCCAGAAGAGACTGAGAGTAAATGAAAGTATAAATCACCTGAGCAGCATCCAAACCGCTCGCTTTTCATCCTCCTGACTTCCTCCTGGTTCTACTGCTCTGCCACAGATATCTCTCTGTGAGCTCTCTTTTTGTTGTAATTCTCCGTCTCTCTTCTTCTTCCCTTTCCACCTCTTGCATCACGTCTTCACCTCCCTCTCTCTCCGTTTTTCCCGTCCTGGTCTCCTCCGACTCGTCCTGTCCGTTTCAATCCCTCTGTAGTTTCTCCTCTCTGCTCCGGCTGCACGCTGGTGTGGTTTCTGTTAAAAACTGCCGGTTGTGTGTTTTTTTAGCGTTACAGTCGCTGTGGAAACCGACTGTTTCCTGTTTCATTGATTCTGAAGTCTGGAGAAAACAGACTGTCGACCTGCTTCCCTTTTTAACAGCTGAACAGAGACGTCTGTAAATGAAACGGACCAGAACACAACTGTTCCTCTCATTTTACCAGAACTCACTCAAACTCTCCATTTGTAGGAAAGCAAGAGGACGAAGGTTTTTTTAGAAATACTGAGATCAGCATTTGATGTGGTGTCCAAACTTTTTGCACTGTGAGCTCAAGTCAAAGCTTCATGTCTTCAAGCTACATTCTCTCCTGTCCACCAGGGGGCGACTCCTCTGGTTGTATAGAAGTCTATGAGAAAATGACTCTACTTCTCTCTTGATTTATTCCCTCAGTAAACATTGTAAACATGAGTTTATGGTCTCAATCTCTAGTTTCAAGTCTTCTTCAATACAGCATGATGTTCA
Organism: Anoplopoma fimbria; assembly: GCF_027596085.1. Lineage (NCBI taxonomy): Eukaryota > Metazoa > Chordata > Actinopteri > Perciformes > Anoplopomatidae > Anoplopoma > Anoplopoma fimbria. The sequence continues at coordinate 23,898,419 of NC_072458.1, forward strand.
TTTAGTAAATGATGCTCCATTTAGAGTCAAACAGACCATAAAGCAGGGTAAGACGCAAACAGGCATGCTGTTTTTTCTCAGTTTCTCCACCTCCTTCCGGCCACACTGAACTCCCAGTAATCCCAGTAAAGACTGTCATCATAGGGTGGAGAACTCTCTTCCACAGCATCAGTTAACAATCTCTTCTTACAGTCTGAGGAGTTCTTCTTTACATGAAGAAATAAATCTCTATGAGCACTAGGACTAGTCTGAACTCTTTCGACCAACCCGGTACGTTTTAACAGAAAGACATAAGACCCCCCCCCCGAGGCTCTGCGAGCTGTCGATCGATGTGAAGAGACGTTGGGAGCAGACGGGAGAATAGAAAGATCTGTCATCTGTCTACAGACGGATTATGTCTGCCTGCTGGGATATTTGAGTTTGACGTTGATTGCGTTCACATTTGATGGAAGTCTTGAATAGCAGAGACGAGCTCCGTTTAGAAAACACCAGTACTTCTATGGGTTAGGTCACGCCGTGTCCCATGTGGGGGTTTCATGTAGACACTTCCTCTGACATTCAGCATTTCAGAAATTGACACGTGTTGCTAAAAATGCAAATAAAATGAGAAGTAACTTTTGTGCATCGCTAACATGACCAAATCCAAATCCCCTTCAGCAGATTCCCACCAACAAACTCCAACTAAAAATAATGAATTGGCATTATTATTGGATTACCTGTGCAGCTCTACGATGAGTCAGCATGTTTATAAAGAAGTGCACAATAGAACTAAAGGAGGAAGTATCAGAGATTATTAGACTGTAGTCTGTTGCTATAGCAACAACGACGCTACAAATAAGGTCATTGTTGTTAGTGAAGAGAGATCAAGTCATTAAATACAATCAGTGATTTGTGCAGCAGCAGGGATCCGAATCATGGAGGAAAATACTATTATTTATAATGCATTTCTTTTGTTTTCCCTGTTGCATTAAATATGTAACGTTACACCGCTCACGTTGCATGTAAATATGGAGCATTTGGGGGGAAAAGGCCTTCGCTAATTTAAAGTGTGTTTGTAGTTAATGAGCCAAAAGCCTGCAGAGAGACTTCTTCAGCTGCTTCTTTAAAAACTCCCCAAACGCTTTTAGTCCGACTCTGAATTCAAGACACGAGAGCCGGTAGATGAAATCCCCCGTGTTCCTGAGCTCCAGTCCATCAATATGCCGAGACAAGATGAGATTTTAGCAGTGCACACACACACACACACACACACACACACACACACACACACACACACACACACACACACACACACACACACACACACACACACACACTCACACACACACACACACACACACACACACACACACTCTGCAGCAGCAAGTAGCTTGTGAAATCAAATGTGTTCCCTCGCGCCAACCTCCAATCAATACCTCCAAAGTGTCAGGTAGCTGGCGCCCACTCCACAACACTTCATGACCATCGATCTGCGGACAAACCGCCAGTTATCCACCCCCCCACACAAATCGAAGTGATATTATTTCCATATTCGTCTCTCGGGGGAGGAGTTGTTTTAATCCTGTGAGAGCTGCGGTGCGTTCGCTGCCTCCTCGTCTGTAAATATCATCAGTTGTGAACTCCTGCAGGTCGACAGCCACACGTCCATCCGATCACGTCGAGAACCAGCCGAGCACAAACCGCTGGCCGTCTGACCTCTGAGACGGTTGCTCAGCTGAGCGTCTCCTGAGGGAACTCGTTTCCTCAGATGATGTGAAAGCTCCAGCACCTAAACATCAGGACACTTCCTGTTTGCTTAATGTTGAGAGTCCACACCATTATTTATAGAGCAGCGAGGGACAACGTGACATATTTCCTTTATGAGGTTTATTGACTCAACAATCAGGAGAACCCGAGATGGCAAAGTAGAGCTTTGATTCCTTGTTTTAGAGCCGAACGGAATAGTTCAAAGCTTCGTTCATAAAAATGACATTCAAATCCGGAATCAAACATTTGAATTCTGAGCTGCTTGTTGCATTTTTTCTGCACTGTTGCAGATAAAGACCCGACTACACTGATATTATTATTAGACTACTTGTAGGATTAGATTCCAGTGGTGACTGTAGTATTTGTTTCAGACTTGTGTGATCGAAACATTTCCAATAACCCCAAAAGTCAAAATGTTTTTATCTAACGAAATTTCCTGCCTCCAATCTCCAATTTGTTGGCGTTTAGCCTTTCAAAAACATTTTCACTGAGGTCAAAAATCAGTTTGCTTCCCCACATAACACAAATGGAGGCCGAACCTGCGTTAACGTTAAGCAGCAATCTAACAGCGCCATAAACAACATTTATAGACCCATAATAATACTAAATTAATACAAAACGCCATCACTTTTACGACGACCAACATCAACTAGAAAGTTTGGAATAATTTAAAGTTGATTTAATTAAAATAAAATAATGTTTTTTTGGGGGGGGATGACGTCATAAAATATATAAAGACAGAATTTTAATATAAAATGATGTCGTTCAGTTTTCCCCTTTGTCTCATCAGGTCATTCATCAGGTTTTCTATTGATCCAAAGACAAAGTGAAACTATATGGAGGGTAAACATTGATTAAATGTGTATCTGTAAGGAAGCAGTGAAGCCTTCCTCCAGCAGGAAGTCTCCCAGCTCGCTGTGCTGCAGTCGCCTCCAAACTCTCCAGATCTGATCATCAAGAGTTGGATTTGGAAACAAAACTGCTGACATTGTGTGACGCTGTCATGTCAGCGTGACATGTCAGCGTGACATGTCGGCGTGTTCCTAACAAAGCGGCCTGTTAGTGAACATGATGCTGTCAGAAAGAGAGAACTGAGTTTAGGAAATAATTGAGCGTCTCTGCACTCAGAGAACTCACTGAGATGATTGCGAGTCCTTTTATAACGACATTCCCACCGCCGCCGGCTTTAACATTTGTTCTCATTATGTTTCCTCCTTCGTGCTTTTACTTTGGCGGGCGAGTGTGAAAGGCCTGTGGATTTACATCCCTCAGATATACGAGCCGTCGCTCGCAGCGGCAGATATACGAGCCGAGCCGTCAGAGCTTTATTAGCCGTGAGATTGACGACCACTGAGAGGAAGCAGACGGATGAAAGAGAGAGAAAGAGGAAGTGACACGTACTTGAAACCCGGCGCCATGTTGGCACAGCTCCCGGTCCGCAGCCAGATGCAGTATGGGTCACGAGAGGCCAGGCAGGCTCTGCAGAGAGAGAGGAGAGGCCGGTTGATCCGGATCAACATGATCTACTTATCTACTGCTACATACTCCACCAACAGCTCCACAGCAGCACTGCTTCTATGATCATATTTCAAAAAAAGATTTTGTCCTTCTCAGGTTTAGATTGACAATTTCAATGGATTTAAATGGGAAAAATGTAACATTTTACAAGGTCACAAAAAATAAATGATAATTTTTTTGTTTTTAACTTTGCTAAGATGGTAAACTTTGTCTGTTAGAGAAACTGACATCATCTTTCAGTGTGGCTCTTCATCTGAAAACGGGCGAAGAGAGGTGGAAAGAAAAAGAAAAAAAGGTGAAGAAATGAAACAGAGGAAAACAGTAGAAAAGTGAATTAATCAGAATCAGAATCAGTTTCATTGCCAAGTTCTTGACACATACAAGGAATTTGGCTTCGTGAGGATTGAGAGTTAACGAGAGAGAAACGATGAATTATAGAAAAGAAGAGAAAAGAAAATAGAGAAAGAGAAGAGAAGGAATGACTCATCCTTAATTAAGTCATTTAAATGAAGTCAAACGACATTTCAATCTAGTCTCAAGTCTTTGAGGACGAGTCCATGTCAAGTCTGAAGCTAATAGAGACGTTGATAAAGAACTAAACGTAGACCTGAATGATTTCACTAAAGAGATATAGTCACTACTCAAGTCTTCAAGTCCTCAAGTCCTCAAGTGTCCTAAATCCTAAACTCCTCAGGTCCACCCTGACTCCATCTTTTCAGCAGCTCTGCAGAGAAACAGATTATTTTCCTCCAAACTGGTGGAAGTCTCTCTGCAGCTGGCGTTCATTCATCCTCCTCAGTAATTAAAATTAGTCTGATTATTCATTACGGGTGTGTGTGTGTGTGTGTGTGTGTGAGAGAGAGAGAGAGATGAATGTGCTCTAATTTGGGCAGTGAGATCTGTTCAGCCTTTTTTTTATGCTCATATTTAAATGTTCACACACACACACACACACACACACACACACACACACACACACACACACACACACACACACACACAGCTTCTACAGGATTGATTATGTTGCCAAATTAAGCTCCTTTATTCATGTTTTCAGGAATTAACAAACTGATGAAGTCTTTTCAGTGAATTTCTAAGTGTCATAAAAACTCCAGCGTTAAACTTTGAATATCTTTTCTTAAGAATAAAAACAGTTTTTCTTACTTCCTACAGGCTCCGTGTCGGGTGCAGTGGCTGAGCGGCACTCTGATGACGCAGCTGGTGAACGCCACGAACAAGGCGTGATGGTCCTTGTCCAGCTCCAACCCCAGAACCGTCCTGTCCTCCTGCCCCTGAACGTCACACCTGCACACACACACACACAGAGAGCCGGTAATGACTTAAAGAACAGGGAGGTGAGAAGGTTCAGCAGGAGGAACCAGGACCAGATGGACGGATTGATATCTTTATTATCGTCTCGTGATCATAACGTGTCCGAACCCTCCTGGGTTTATAAGACACCAGAGATACAGGTGACTTTACAGGTCAGGTGACTTTACAGGTCAGGTGACTTTACTCGGTCTTAAACTAAATATTCTGCATGGCAAATACAATCTGATACAAAAAAAGGTTTTGTTTCCTGAAGCAAAAATAAATCAACATAAATGGAACTCATTTTACTAAAAGAGTACGTCCCTTATGTCCTCAGACAGGACAGTAAAACAAAAAGTGAATTTCAATCTCAATTTCACGACAAATATATCCTGTTCTCCTCTGGAGTGATATCAACCTACCGGTCTCTGAGGTTTATGGTGATGGTTCTAAGTGTAACTGTGCACATCTTTGTCTTGTGTTTAAGTTATACTTCAAATAACGTTCTGCACTTTAGTTATTCTTTTTTTCTCCTTACATGAGAAACTGTTTGGTCCTGAACTCCTGAATATCACAAAGTAACCTGTTCTGGAAAATGAAAGATAAATCGTTGATATTGAACAGAGATTTCAGATCCTTAGCCAATAGAAATGTCCCAATAAAAGCTCTTTTTAGTTAGTCTGTGACACTTATTTAACGATTATGTTCTGTATTTGGAGGTTCCCATCACGTTTCCCCTCTAACGGCCCAAACTGAAACAGATTTGTGAACTCCTGAGCACCCATTCTAGAACACTTCCCCCTCAGGTCTCACTTGGACGGGTTGTAGACGTCGATGTCCTCCAGCAGTTTGGATCCGAAGCTGTCATTGGGATGCGTGCTGGCCAGAACCTTCAGAACCCGGCCGTCGTCGGAGCCCAGGAACATCACCGTCCGGTCCTTGAAGGGCCCGGCCGACACGTCCACCACGATCTGGGTCAGCTTGGACCTGCCGGTTAAAAACAAGACGCTCTGTGACCTGTGAGGAACTATAAAAATCTGAAAGTCTTTAAAACTCGCAGAGGGAATTTGGCGGATAATGTAATGAAATAAAAGCAAATCATCCACCTCTTTATTACCGACATTAACCTCAACAGTAAACCTGCTCTATCTTTTTAAGATCTGTAGACACAAGGACACATTCTGCCTGTAAAAGCCAATTACTTTACTAATTAAATCACAACACGAAACCGATCCATCACAAAACCTGAGGAGAATATTGACCAGTGATTTGGGTTTTTAGAATGACGAGGGTCCTCTGGGACGGTGTCTCTTGTGCCGAGTTTTCAGGCGTTTTTTAGGCATTAAAAGTTCTTCTTATCTTCCGTCTTCTTATCTGTCCGTCACCTTAAAATATAAATTCTCAAAGTCTCGTCTCGTTGTTGGTGTATGGAGGGAGTGCTCTCGTCTCTTTTTGTCCCAGACTGATGTCATATAACCGAGTGAGAGGATCCGTTTGTCCCTCTGGTCGTGGACGTCATCGTTATCTGGGCCGAGACTCATTCAAACGTGGAATTAAGAGTCTTGTTGCTGTTCCAGTCCGGTGATCAGAATCTGTCAGAAACTCATCTGAAACCTGCAGGTCTCTCAAAGGTCAGGTGACTTCAGAACTTCCCTGTGAGCCGACGACCAATCAGATCTGATGCAGATGATTATCAGGTCCAGGACGGTGGGTTCGCTGCCTCACAGAGCTGCTGTAACTTTCAAACTGGCCTCAGATCAGGTTCTCCACTCTGCTCTTGACGTGTCGGATCTCTTTCTGAGTCATTTCAGGCTCCCGGAGAGCTTTGTTCTGTTATCTGGGCGGATTAAAGACGGCCTCACTGCTGGCTGCTGCTGACTGAGGGAACTAAAGCTGTGTTAAACATTCCCATCACAGGCGAAGACGACTCTACAGTTCGCTTTTCTCATGCGCCATAGTTTGACATGTAGGGACTTGGACAAGGTGCTTATTTTGGGCTGATCCTGAGATCTGACCCACCAAACTCAAACCCCAGTTGTCCCAGTAATCCCAGTAATACCAGTCGTTCAGTTAAGAGACGGCCTCATTACCTGCTGGAGGTCCTGGTGAAGCATGGCCGGTCGTTGACGGATGGAACCGCCTCGTCCATCAGAGGATACGACTTAATAAACGTCAACGTCTCATCAGGGAACTGAATCGACGACGTGAAGTCTGCAGCCGGACCGTCGCCTGCACACGAACCGGGTCTGAGAGGGAAAGATAATCAATGTTCTTCTCTAAAAAAGTATTTAGGTATCTGGACTTCAGTAGTCGTGGATTCAGAGGACCTGTTGAGGGTCTCACCTCGGTCTGGGAACTTGCTCGTCAGGAACTGGAGTCCAGGACGAGTCGCTGGTCCGCTGCTCCTTGAACTTCCCGTTGAAGACCTTCTCTATGTCGTCCATGTAGAAAGCACAGACGGCCGATCCGGGGATACTGCAGAGAGAATCAGCATCAATCTGTTGTGAAGATTTTATTTCACCTTCTATTTTATTAACAGTGTGTTTAGTGTTATCGCTGTTTTTACTGCTGCTCAACCAACTACCTCTCTAGGGACAAATAAAGTAAAATAAAGATAAACTTGACTTGAGACAAAGGGAGTTCAGAGGACATTTTTCTGTCAGACGGAAACTGATGCAATAAACCAAAAGTGAAACTAAACCAAAACTAACAAACTGCATCAAAAGACTCCGACACTGAAAACATATAGATTACCTACTCATATAGATGTAATACTGTGAAGGTGAGGACACTTCCTGAAAAAGTGTCCTCACCTTCTAAGCATGTTTTCTCACTTTCTAAAAAAGTTCCAAACTTTCTAAAATAGTTTCCTCAATTTCTAAAAAAAAATAAAAAATATCTTCATCATTCTTTACCTGTTGGACTGCGTGGTGAAGACTCCGACCACAGCCGGTCTCTGGTTGATCTGCAGAACGTTGGTGAGAGACTGAAGGACGTCGAAGTAGAAGAAGGAGTCTCCGGAGACCGAGCAGTTGAGACGGGCCTGGACACACACACACACACACACACACACACACACACACACACACACACACACACACACACACACACACACACACACACACACACACACACACGGTTATAAACCTCAGATGAAAGTCCTCGTCCATGTCCTTTTGTCTTTCTGTCAGTGTGAAGTCACCTTGAGGAAGGAAGTCCAGTATCTCTCCAGAACTCTGGGAGAACCTCCGTTATCGTTCTTACAAACCCGGGCGACCCGAGAGAACACCACCTGGAGAGAGGGTACAAACACTGTGAGTGCTTCTGAGTCATATAGAGGATCAGGACTAAACTGAGACTGGTTCAGGACCAGTTTAACAAACTTCATTACTCTGCAGATATTGAGGTTTGTGTGTGAATATTTCAGTTTCAGGAGTCCTCCAGCTCCTCACTGAACTATAATCACAGTTTATATTCACACAAACAAACACACACAAACAAACAAACAGATCCACACAAATCTATAACTCTGTCAGCTTTTTAATTCAGAACCAGTTCAAATACCTGCTCAAACACACACACACACACACACACACACACACACACACACACACACACACACACACACACACACACACACACACACACACACACACACACACACACACACACACACACACACACACACACACACACACACACACACACACACACACACACACACACATAGATAGACTTACCTTGCCCAGGGCGGTGTACTCCACTGCGATCTCACTCAGGAAGAAGTAGACGTAGTTACCGTAATCGATGGCGTGAAGGAAGTGAGGCTCTGCAGAGAGGAGAAGAAGAAGAAGAAGAAGAAGAAGAAGAAGAAGAAGAAGAAGAAGAAGAAGAAGAAGAAGAAGAAGAAGAAGATTTATTTATTGCGTGTTTGAGATAAACCTCTCCTCTTTTCTTCTTTCTCTGTAACTTCATGTTCAACACCTTCCGGCTGTGATCTTTTTATAACATCACCTTCATGGTCTACTTTACTTCACAGTTACTGACTTCTTCATTTTCCCAGCATGCCGTTCAAAACCCCTCTGAGAGTAAATACGGCCTTGTTGGTTTTATCAGACTGGATGTGTGAGTGATGCTTTCAGACTGTAAACGGAGGCAGAATCATGTTTCATAAACCATCGACTCCTAAAGGAACATCAGGGGATCTTCATCGCTCTGACTTCCTCATGAGGAGGAGACCTTCTTATGAGGAGGAGACCTTCTGACCTTCTCATGAGGAGGAGACACCTTCTCATGAGGGAGGAGACATGAGGAGGAGACATGAGGACGAGACCTTCTTTTAATTAATTTAATTAATTTTCAACTACAAATCAACTTATCAATTAATCAACGTCTCGTTCCAGCTGAGAGAAAATTATTTGTTTTGTTGTCTTTATTCACGGGTATTTGAAAATAATATTTAGTAGAATCACAGTCTCGTGGTTGTCTTCCTCCTCCAAATACTCATGTTTCAGTGTACATGAACTCTGTGACGTGGGAATCGAACGACCGACCTCTGAGCCACTTGGAGTCGTACTTGACGGTCCTGAGGACGGGCCGTCCGTCTCCCAGACTCCGGTAGAGGACGGCGTCGCTCGCCAGGAAGTCCGTCATGGTGGCCGAGTAGAAGTCTCCTCCTGAGGAAACATCATCGCCAGTTTAAGAATACAATACTGTGTATTTATTGTACATCTGTACTGGTCTCTAGTAATCTGTTACAACACGTTTCTTTGCTAAAATGTTCCTGTTTATCCTTTATTGTTTTTTTATTCCATTTTAATACACATGAATTATGCACAGTAGATTTACTCAAGTACTTAAGTACATATTCAAGGTACTTCTACTTCTTCTCCACTACACCTCAAAGGTACATATTGTAGTTTTTACTGTACTACATCTCAGAGGTACATATTGTAGTTTTTACTGTACTACATCTCAGAGGTACATATTGTAGTTTTTACTGTACTACATCTCAGAGGTACATATTGTACTTCAACATCAGATATAATTGATTTTTTCTTTTACTAAGCAATCAGTACTTTTACTGTAACTTCTGATATCACTCACATACTTTTATATAGTAAGGTGTTAGAATGTGACTTTTTCCTTGTAGAGTATTTTCACAGTGTGGTATTAGTACTTTTACTGTGGTAAATAATCTCAGTACTTGTTCCTGATTATGCACATGGAGATGGAGATTGTGTTCGTTATGAATACATCTTTCAGTCTCACTCAGACATGTCTTACATATCAGAATATGTCTGTAGTGTGTTTGATGACTCACCAGCGAACAGTCCCACGTTGGACTGACCGGACTCAAAGGGGCAGCGAGCCTGACCCACCACCTCCCCCCCCACCTGCTCCAGAGACGTCATCTGAGAGGACACACAGTCAACGGGTCCCGTTAGGTAGTAAAAGTACACACAACACAGTACTAGCTGGAGTATATGTAGAGCGTTCAGCAGAGATTCACTGCATGTTACTCCTCAGATAATAATACACTGACAGGTCTACTGATGATGAAGATGATGATGATGTCATCAGAACAAATCACCAATAAAATACTTTAACAACTTTGAAGAGTACCACAAACAAAAAGGTGTTTTCATAAATAACAAGCTCAGTGATGAGTTTGTTTCAGAGTATAGAAAGTATGATTTAAATGTTTGTTCCATATTTATTCTCATTGTAATCTACCAAAGATCTTCTTTGTTCTCATTGTTTTGGTTCATTTTGTTAAAATGAAAAATGAATTTTGCACTACCTTGTCATTTGAAAGTGCCTTCATCATTTCAAGTATAATTTGTAAAAAATAAATCTTATTTCCTTTCGTTTTCCCGAGCTCAGCTTTCAGCACCATGGACAGCTCATCAACATATTAAATATCATGTTTTGTTTCCCAAAATCCACCAAACATATATTATTTGTAAACTCTATAATAAAACTTTCTGCCCGGCTTAATAAAATATTTTATATCAGCGTTCTCCACCGTTTGAGACCAAACACATTTAGCAGTTACTGCAGAACGCAGCGTTTTTATTACTGTGTACTTTATGAAGGAAGCAGTAAACCTGAACCGTTAGCACACCGATACTGCTGGTAAGAGCAACAAGCGTCATAGCAACGGCCTTGACAACGACACAATGACTGACGGACAAACAGGAAGACAGATCAGTGATGACCTCAGACTTTAAACCCAAACAGACAAATAAATGACTGGACTTTGTTTTGAGTTAATGTGTTGTCCATCAAATGACTCAGGAGAACCTTCTCTTTCTTTCTGGTTCAGTGTATAGTTGCTCTCATGCATACCATATTTAACTGAAAATACAACAACCTGTGTTTTGCTGAATAATTCCATAATCAACCAGATAACTGATGTTTAAGTGTTTTGGAGCTGAATGTAAAGTTTTCTTCAGTGAGGTAAAACTGTATTAGATAATATCCTGGACCAGCAGAGACATCAAATCTATTGAGGGGCGTAAACATTTAGTAGCGGTGAGGACTCCAGTCACATGACTTTGACTTGAGTCATGAATATGACGACTTCAGACTCGACTAATGGAAATCAAAAAAGGAAATGCAACTCGACTTTGACTTAAACACCAATGAGTTGGGACTTCTCTTTGACTTGAGCCTTTTGGGGTTGGAGGAAACATTTGACACTTCCCTCCGAAACCCAAAGATTATAAAGTATATTATTCAAAAAGTTGCCAGGAATCAATTCATTTCCTGACGTTAACGCCTTTCATTCACAGCAAGTCAAGACTTTTTATATGATTAAGCTCAGTCACACAAGCATTCATTTAAAATGTATTGTCATGAATTGTTAAAATGGCATAGAGCAACGTTCTGAGCTGTGTAGGACTCTAAACATAAAGTTAAGGCCTCACACGGAGATGATCGCCTCTGTTTGAATGTCACTACCCTGAAAAGTATCACAGGCTTATTAATCTAAGAATAAAGACAGAAAACTTAAGGACATGTTTCCGTTTTGCAGTGAAGACTTTGGAAGAGAAGCTTTACAAAGTGTGTTCAGAAGCTACGTTAGCTGAGTGGCTAACGGTTAGCCTCACACATACACCTGTCTGCTGTTTTTTCACCCTGAAGGATCTGAATCTGTTTATAGCTGCCAGCGGTGCCTTCACTGACCTCGTTCTCTGCGTGTTAATTCTCCCTTTATCTCTCTCGCCCTCCTCCATCATGAAGAATGACAGAGTGATAACACCTCCCTCCTACACCACCTCCCTGTCTCTACTCCGTGTCCTAATCGATGAAGAAATCAGCTTGACGAGGTGAATCATCCCAAAATTAAATGAAACATTTAATGGCACGCTTTAATTAAAGGTGTTTTTTTTACTCTTCCTTGTTTATCTGTTGTTTATCAGTTTGTGCTCAGCAGTCACATACAGCAGCTTCATCTCCATCACTATCTGAGTCCGTTAGCTGTGGGGGGGGGACATTAAAAACCATCGCATCACCGTCTTCACTCCACAACAGACTGCGTGACCTTATTAAGGAAAAAGCTTCTTACAAAGAGGACAAAACTGATATGTACGAGCTTCATAGTGGTTTCAGAGGTCTGTGTTTTTTAAGGAAACCTAAGAAAAGATTGAATTCTGCCAACTTCTGGGATGGGACAACAGACAGTATATAAGAAGTGGAAGTAGTCGTCGTGATGTCACTCATTGGTTTTTGGACGTTTTAAATCCTCAAGCTCAGCGTTTTGGTCATCGCCATCTTGTTTTTTTGTGCAACCAGTGAACAGGAAGTGACCATATATGGAGTGAGGAGGAGTGACGTAGAGACGCCGTATACGTCTCTGGTGTGGACCTGTCAATCAGTGTGTAGCCCCGCCCTAAAGCATCCCCTGCTTTATGGTCTGTTTGACTCTAAATGGAGCATCATTTACTAAATGAACATCATGCTTTTTAAAAAAATTTAAAATCAAATTATGTTAAATAAACAGTCTCGTCTTCCTCCATAATAATCTCACAACTCCGTTATGAACCAGCAGAGATGAATAATAATAAACTTGATATAGAAACATGAACTCAAGGCCAACTTTCCTGCGTTGGACAGCAGCATTTAATTTAACTTTTGATTAAAAAACACTTCCATCACATCAATCATAAAATGAGAGTAAGATATTTTTAAAGCTTCATCCCTGATTATCTGTGAAACTGCATCCTTTAAACCACTTCCTGTTTATAAGCTGGTTTCATTTCATGCCATCGATCAATGAAATGAGAGCAGCACAGTGTTCCAGAGTGTCGCTTTTCTCCTTTTGGATCCAAACATCCAAAGAGGATGTAAAGCTTCTCGTCTTCAGGTAAACTTGTTGTTTTTCCCGCCGCCGGAGGTTTCAAAGCGCAGGAAGCTGCTTCTAAACGGGGTCAGCACCTGTCAATCAAACTTGTGATGCTGCGGCAACGTGAACAAAAAAGGGGGGGACACAATTCTGGATTGACACCTGAGATTGTGGCTTTTTATGAAGGTGTTGTGTTTGGTCCTGACGAGGCGCCTCGAGCTGCCTGACACTTTCAATTAGGAGCTGAAGGAGCCCCGTCAAAATAAAAGTCTCTCTGCTCATTAACCCGCCGTTTGTGTTTGGAAACTCAACAGCTGAGAGGGAAACGGGGAAAGCTAAAGAGCAAACACACACTGTGTAGATTCAGTGGATCACAAACACACACACATGACGTTGTGCAGGGAAGGTGACATTTAAACTGAAGCTTCTTCATTTGTTGTTGCTGCAAAAAATCAAGTTCCCCCCTTTTTTAAACAATTATGAACTAAAGCAGTAAGTTAGTAATTAGAGGTGTTATTTACGATGTTCAGAGCATTAATATATTAATAAACTATCCTTTATCCTCTATGTAAAGATGTGACATACTCAATACACTATCATTCGTATATATACTACAAAATCAATTCGTATTTATTCCATGTAAACGTGCACAAGGTAGTATAACGAGCGTCAAACAACGTGTGGAAAGAAGGTGGATGGATGCGAAAAAAACCAACAGACTTTCATCCAGTAGACCAGAAATCACAACATTTGAGTTGTTAGTTCTGTAACTTCTGTAGTTATTTTAACCAAAACCAGGATCTCTTCCTAAAGTAGTTTTATTGTCTGAACCCAAATAAGTTGTTTCCTGTGAACACATAAGTTTATTTTGAAAATGATCCCTGTTGCAGGACTTTTACAGGAAAAATGAGGAGTAACTTTTTTGTAAGATAGTTGAGGTTGTCATGAGGATACGTTGTGTAAGTGCATGTGAGCGTGTCACACTGGTTAGCTAACGGCCGTCGCTCTGTTAGCATCTGCAAACACCCGCGCTGTTGTTAGCACCGTTAGCTGCTAGTCGCCGGCTCAGCAGCCACCATGTTGAGAGCTGTGTGGAGACAGTCCCTCAAACGTAGATATTGTCTGAATCTCTTATGGAGAAGGTGGTTATTTAAAGGCTTTTATTTTGAAAGCAAAAAGTGTTTCTGCTCTGATGAGGTCTTAAAATACATTAAACCAATGACAGAGTGTCAGAGTGTGGAGCTGAAAAAGAATTCTTATTTAACGGGTAGAAACATGTAGAAGAACTAAAGTTGGGTAAATGAGCTCACAGCTGCCGTCCTGTCTGTCTGAGCTCTCAGTGCTTTGTCTACCTTGTAGTTTCGACAGGTGGGGTTGAAGGCGTTGGTCCCGCAGGCGAACAGCGTCTCGTCGTTTCGCGGCACCAGAACTTTGACGTAGTTGTAGCACTCGTCCTGAAACACAAACACCAGCATGAGACGACCCTCATTCATCGTGAGACAAACATCTTATCTTTTTAAAAGACAGACACGTCTTCAGTGTGTTTGTTCTGCAGAAGCACAGAGAGGCTTTCTAATTTTATCTTCAGTGTCGCTGAACTTTCACTGCTGATCATCTATCAAGTCTGTCAGCGATGAAACATATTCCTAAAATAGTTGTCTCATGTCTGATTTCAAGTACATATTAGATAATGTGTTTTATAAACCATCTATCAATAAACAACTCGCAAAAGAAGCAGCGAGTTAAAATGAAAAGAAAAGAAAAAGAACTGGAGGATTTGAGGTAAAGCTGAGGGGAGGAGAAGAAGAAGAAGAAGAAGAAGAAAAAGAACAAGAACAAGAAAAAGAAGAAGAAGAAGAAGAAGGAGTAGAAGAAGAAGAAGAAGAAGAAGAAGAAGAAGAAGAAGAAGAAGAAGAAGAAGAAGAAACTCACGCTGTTCTTCCCTCTGACCGTACACTTGCTGACGTCTTTGGATCGCCACGTCAGCTTCTGAAACAGGAACAGAGACTTCAGAAGGACACTCATCAGATAAAGGTGTTAGCGTTTCGTTGATATAAATGTAAAAACACTCAGGTGAGGAGGAGAATGACTCATGTCTGACTGCAGGAACACTCCAGGTCATGAATCTGACGTCAGATCAATAAATCACTCCTGACATGGACGTATAAGTCACCTTTAAATGGTGATGATGTAAAAAAAGTTTCATTCAAAAACCTCAATAGGAGCTAATGACATAATTTCATTTATTTGGTTTCTGCTGCTGCTCCGAGTTAAAATCCAGAAACACTAACGAGCCAAATGACAGGAGCTCTTTCACGTTTTCACACACAAATAATGAGGAAATGTCAGCATTTTTCTTTTCTGTTGTTTTTATTGGCATATTTGGTAATGAGGTAATCCAAAAGTAACTGAATATAATCGGATTACATTGCTTTTTTATGTTGAAACTTTGATTATGTTTCTGATAATGTTTTTTAACAGACAGCCAGTTAATGCAGTGTTTAATGTGAATGCACAGTTTGCTTTTAACCCTCACACAACGAACACTACAATTTTGTAATTGTCAGAGAATGCTTGCGAGTTATAAACATGGGAATATTTCCCATTTTTACTCTCCATCCCACATGAAGTGAATGTGGCATCAGCTGCTATTGTTCCATCTGATATGCAGAAAAAAGATCTATTATGGAACATAACGTTGGAAAACCATCGAGAATAGATTATGTCAGTTTTGCAGAACAAAAACTAGAAAATGTCTCCGTTTGGATGTTGAACAGCTGAGGATGTCAAACCGGAGGAGAACACAAGTTCACAATAAAACATTCAACACTTTCCTTTAAAGACAAACAGAGAGGAGCACTGATCTGAGGTCGGATCTCTGATAACGAGAGTAACATCTCAGATCAAAGAGCTGCTGTGGGCCGTCCCACAATGCACCAGGAGGCCCATTACAGTCGGGGGCCACCCTGTAACCCTTCCTCTTTGATGAGGAGGAGGTGAGCGGATCAAAGGGAAACGTGTCCTCTGTGTTACGAGCTGCTGTAGTTTTGTTCTGCCGCTCTGATATTTACTACCTAAGAAATGAAAAAGATGTTTGGCTGCGTTTGTCAGCCGTCAGGTTTGATGCGGCTCTCGACGCTTTGAGGGGAAGATTCTTATGTAAGAATAAATCACAGAGCGGAGCAGCAGAACACAGTCTCTGTGATGTTTCTGAAAAGAAGCTAGAAACTAAATCCTAATCTGACAGGAAAGAGATGAAGACACAGGAGGAGAAAAAGAGTAGAGCGGACACTGAAGAGTGTTCTGTGGTCATTTGACGTTGAAGTACAGAAGAAATGGCTGCTGCTGTCACTTGTTATAGTCAGAAACACGTCAGTGTGTCACAGCTTGTCAGGGAGAGAGTAGAGGCCGCTACAGAGACGGATGGCTGGCTAGTTAGCGAGCTAGCTTGTCTTTCTCCGAAGTGACGGGGATTGAGGCAAAACGACCTTTAGACCCAGCACTGCCGCTGACCACAATCTGTCCGTTGAGCTCATTTTCTGTAGCCAGTTTAGTTTAACATTAGCATTCATGGCTAACCAGCTGACGAACTACAGTGGTAATCAGCATCACTTTGAAGGCCGAGAGTTACAGGTACGATAGGAAACCGGTCAGGATTGAAACATTCAGTCCTGAGTGATATCAGAGCTGACCTGAGATGACTTTGTCTAACTCATTAGTCTTCATCCTGAAAGCCTTTTATTTTCTCTACTTCTGCCTGAACTCAATGAGCCGTTGTTTCAAACATTACTAAACAGTTCCAGTGTCTGTTATTATGTTAAATCACATAATCATCTGTGGACATAACTGTCTTCCTCCGTGGTTCAGAGGTCGACGTTGCTGAGCAGCAGATTATTTATCTTCAAACTCGTCTGTCTGTCTGAATGCAAAACATATTTGTGTTTTTCAAAGAAGCTACGGATCCACAAATAAACTGTTTATCATATATTGTTACTCACCAGTCGAGGGACGAACTCCTCTGAAGCCGTCGTCAGATTCACTGCGAACACGTGATCCCTGAGGAGGTCAAAGGGTCATCACGCTGATCCACAACTCTTATATTCAATCATACTTTAGAATAAATGTTCTGTTCATACGTACGGCTTGTTTGCTCCATGTCTTTAGCATGTTAACATGATTTAATCTACAACTTTTGATTTAATGTTTCCTAAATGCCTCTTAAAACCCAGAAGAAATGAGCTTCATTACAAGCAACAGAACAAGAGAACCTGCTCAAATCAGATCTCATCAGCTGATTCATAGAACAAAAAACAGCTTGTTCCTGCTCTCAAAGGCTGAAGAATGTCCAAAGCTCATACAGAAACCATTGTTTTGGTGGGTTTATGTGTCTCCAGTGGATTTATTCCTGTGGGATTGTTGAACAATGTTGAACATCTAAAGGTGCTTTGATGCAGAAGAACTGGTGTATCTGATGAAAATGTGTGTGTGTGTGTGTGTGTGTGTGTGTGTGTGTGTGTGTGTGTGTGTGTGTGTGTGTGTGTGTGTGTGTGTGTGTGTGTGTGTGTGTGTGTTGACAGACCTGGCAGCGATGTACAACATGTGGTTGATGCGTAACAACCTCTGAAAGTCCAGACCGAGACGCAGTGTGTCGTTGTCCTGAAGCAAACCCTGAAAACCTGGAAACTGGTAGGAATCTGGAGAGAGAGAGAGAGAGAGAGAGACAACACAAAGAGTGGATGTTAATGAACGGACGGAAGTGTCTTAAAGCTGCATTCTCTCTCTCTACTGTCCAGCAGGGGGCGACTCCTCTGGTTGTATAGAAGTCTATGAGAAAATGACTCTACTTCTCTCTTGATTTATTCCCTCAGTAAACATTGTAAACATGAGTTTATGGTCTCAATCTCTAGTTTCAAGTCTTCTTCAATACAGCATGATGTTCATTTAGTAAATGATGCTCCATTTAGAGTCAAACAGACCATAAAGCAGGGGATGCTTTAGGGCGGGGCTACACACTGATTGACAGGTCTCTAACATGGCGTTGTCCAGGTTCTTTAGTCTTGCAACTTTAACTATTTCGCAGTGTGTTTTCACTTCATCAAATATAAATGTAACATATAAGTAGCCTAAAAATGTTATTCAGTGTTCAGTTGTCTCTGGTTACGTAAAAAAAAAAAGATATGAAGAAAAAGAGATATGGCCAAAAAACAAGATGGTAACAGTCAAAAACCAAGATTTCATTTGACAGAAACTACGATGGTTTGCAGTTTAATCTTCCGTCATCAAAGATGACAGGATACTTCGACTCCCAAGACGATTTTTCTTTTTGTCTGTCGTTTAGGTTCATCTGGTTCTTTGTCACTTGAAGTCACGTAGTAGTTTGTAGCACTTATTATATTCGTATTAGTCTGTTGCAATTATTGTTTTCGTAGTAATCTGCCTCTGCACTATACTTTTGCTCTGGTTTATGCTTTAAGATGCTTGTTTAAGAAAGGAGATGCACTGATGACTTCTGGTGACTAGTAGTTCTCTTGAATACCTATGTTGAACACACTTCCTGTAAGTCGCTTTGGATAAAAGCGTCTGCTAAATGATGTAATGTAATGTAATGTAATGTAATGTAATGAATAAATTTGCACATTCGTTTGTGGTGTTGACGTGTTAATTAGACTCTCCGTTCACAGTCAGAAAACTTCATCTGCTCCACTGTAAATATCTTTAATACAACAAATTAGATTTTATTTTTGGTGTAACTTTTTTGGCTGTTTGTTGTCGATATTATTCTCATGTCAAAGTCCAAAATAGGCCAACGCCAAGAACTGGTTGCCAATGGCGACCAAGGGTCTACTCACGCTCTGAGGTGACCACGTTGATTGGCTCCAGGTCTTTGGGGAAGGGCGTGACCGACTCCGACAGGAAACAGGAAGTGAGGACGAGCAGCAGTGGAAGAAACAACGACGGGAGCGGTCGCCACGACGACGGCCAATTGGTTTGGGCCATTTTGAAGGATAGAGAGAGGGGAGGAGGAAGAGGAGGAGGAGGAAGGAGGGCGGGGCTTGAAGATGTCAGCAGGTCATGGTGGGCGTCGGCTGTGAGGAGAAACAGAGAGAGAGGTTAGGAAGAACTGTGTGTGTGTGTGTGTGTGTGTGTGTGTGTGTGTGTGTGTGTGTGTGTGTGTGTGTGTGTGTGTGTGTGTGTGTGTGTGTGTGTGTGTGTGTGTGTGCAGCTATATCTTATGAGATTAGCATTTAGCCTCGCAGTTAGCTCTGTATTAACCCGCCGGGTCACAGAGCAAAGCCTGCAATCGATCACATGGATTAGCATTAGCTTAGCCTTGGCGTGTTTGTGTTGATGCTGACAGCACACGTACACACACACACACACACACACACACACACACACACACACACACACACACACACACACACACACACACACACACACACATATACTGATGAGTCAGCAAATCATGATAATTTGTATCTCAAATTTGGACGTTTATCTTGAAAAAATACGAATAACAAAAGAGCGAATAACAAAAGAGCTATAAAATGAGTTATTGAGATATGAATCTTTGTGACGTTCCTGCTCTTGAACACAATAAAACCCAGAAAACTAAACCATGTATGTAGATATGTAGATATGTAGATATGTAGATATTTAGATATGTAGATATTTAGATATGTAGATATGTAGATATTTAGATATGTAGATATTTAGATATGTAGATATTTAGATATTTAGATATTTAGATATGTAGATATGTAGATATGTAGATATGTAGATATGTAGATATTTAGATATGTAGATATGTAGATATTTAGATATGTAGATATGTAGATATTTAGATATGTAGATATTTAGATATGTAGATATGTAGATATTTAGATATGTAGATATGTAGATATTTAGATATGTAGATATGTAGATATTTAGATATGTAGATATTATAGATATGTAGATATGATATGATATTAGATATTTAGATATGATATGAGATATTTATGTAGATATGTAGATATGTAGATATGTAGATATGTGTTGTTGTTGGACGTGGACCCTGAAAACAGACGTCATGTGATGGATCAGAGAGTCAGTCAGTGTTTACTGAGCTTCCTGTTCCTTAAAGAGACGGTACGTCTTCTTTTAATAAATCAGATGAACGAATGAACCGAAGCGTTAAACGGCTTCATGGAGACATGAACCGAGATTACCGACAAACAGCCTCCTCCAAGGTGAGCTGTGTGTGTGTGTGTGTGTGTGTGTGTGTGTGTGTGTGTGTGTGTGTGTGTGTGTGTGTGTGTGTGTGTGTGTGTGTGTGTGTGTGTGTGAGTGTGTGAGTGTCAGTACTCCTTCATTACAGCAGCACTTTGTCTCAGTCTTGTGTGTGTGTGAATGAATGTGACATGTGACAACTGTGTGTGTGTGTGTGTGTGTGTAAAGTGTAAAATGTGTGTGTGTGTGTGTTGAGTGTGTGTGTCAGTACTCCTTCATTACAGCAGCACTTTGTCTCAGTCTTGTCTCGCTGAATAAGAATTGACATCAGGACAACTTTAGGCTCCGAGCAGCAAATTAATGATTTAAAGGATAAAATACACACACACACACACACACACACACACACACACACACACACACACACACACAGACACTAACACAATCACAGACACACACAAAAAACACACTGACAAGGCTTTTCATATTCCATTTCATTATTTGGTGGCAAAAGAGTAATCATCCAGGTTTGACTGAGAGTCTAAATTACTGACATCATACCTGTCCATCAGACACACACACACACACACACATACACATACATACGCACACAAACAAACACACACACACACACACACACACACACACATACACACACACACACACACACACACACACACACACACACACACTGCCAGACAAACGATCACGTCCACATTTATTAAGTAAAGACTTAAAACATGAAGCTTCACTTTAACTTCAAACAAACAACAAATATGAAATATTATCAATCACTTTGATGAGACCGTTGTCCTCCTCTCACACATCTGTAACGGAGGACGAGGAGGACAGAGGAGGACTTCTTCAGCTGAGTACAGAAGAGGACAGAGGAGGAGAGAGAAGGAGGACAGAGGAGGACAGAGGAGGAGAGGTGAGGAGGACAGAGGAGGAGGACAGAGGAGGAGAGAGAAGGAGGACAGAGGAGGAGGACAGAGGAGGAGAGGTGAGGAGGACAGAGGAGGACAGAGGAGGAGAGGTGAGGAGGACAGAGGAGGACGAAGGAGGACAGAGGAGGAGGACAGAGGAGGAGGACAGAGAGAGGAGGACAGAGGAGGAGGACAGAGGAGGAGGACAGAGGAGGAGGACAGAGGAGGAGAGAGAAGGAGGACAGAGGAGGAGGACAGAGGAGGAGAGAGAAGGAGGACAGAGGAGGAGAGAGAAGGATGACAGAGGAGGAAGACAGAGGAGGAGAGGACAGAGGAGGAGAGGAGGAGGACAGAGGAGGAGGAGGACAGAGGAGGAAGACAGACGAGGACAGAGGAGGACAGAGGAGGAGATCAGTCAAATCAAACGTTCATGTTTGTATCTGTGACGACAGCTCAGAGGAAAGATGAGCAGTGACACGTCTTTTCTGTTTACTTCATCTAAACCAGAGAAGAAGAAGAGGAGGAGGAGGAGGAGGAGGAGAAGGGGGAGATGCTCTCCTTTTCATTTGTCTCCATGTGTGACAGAAGGAGGCCAAAGAGGTGAGGAGACGACAGGGAGGAGGTGAAGAAAGAGGAGATGAGAGGAGAGCGTGTGTCACCTTCATGATTCCTTCTTTTCTGCTTTGTCACTGTGTGACACAACGGGGGGGAGGAGGAGGAGGAGAGAAGAGGAGGAGGTCGAGGAAGAGAGAGAGAGAACAAAGGAGAGAGGAGAAGCGGTGAGGAGGAGAAAGAAGATGAGAGGGGAGAAAAGAGGAGGACAGAGGCGATGTGGTGAAAGGAGAAGGATAAAATAAGGTTCATTTTGTGGGGTTTATTTCTCGTTGCGTTTGTTGGGAAGCCATTCAGTTTCTTGTTAAGGAGGAGAGAAGAGGAGAGAAGAGGAGAGAGGAGGAGAGAGGAGGAGGAGGAGAGAGGAAGAGGAGGAAGAGGAGGAGAGAGGAGGTTTCTCGTTTCACAGTCTGTCTCCTGTCAAAACGTGTTTTTTTTTAACATCTCTCAGGTTGGTTCATCTCTCCTTCTCATCTTCTTCTTCTTCCTTTTCTCCTTCTCTTCTTCTTCTCATCTTCTGAAGTACTGCTGCTTTCATTTAGATAATTGATGGAGATCAGATTCCTGTCTGAACCACAAATCAGCGTCTGTTCTCCGGTTCTCCGGTTCTCCGCTGCGGGTCGGTACTGCTGGATTAACGTTATCGGAGAACGTCGGAGAACGTTTTAATCAGAAAGGTGTCAGGAAGGTCAACGCGGATCAGAGGAGGTGATTATTATGAAGGCTGATCATCGGTCATGTGATTAACACCGTCAGGGTGGAGGCTAGTTCACTGATCTGGTCATTTACAGCCTCAAGAGAGGAGGATGGAGGATAGAGGATAGAGGATAGAGGATAGAGGATAGATGATGGAGGATGGAGGATAGAGGATAGATGATGGAGGATAGAGGATGGAGGACAGAGGATGGAGGATAGATGGATGGAGGATAGGAGGAGGATGGAGGATAGAGGATGGAGGATGGAGGATGGAGGATGGAGGATGGAGGATAGAGGATAGAGGATGGAGGATGGAGGATGGAGGATGGAGGATAGAGGATAGAGGATAGAGGATAGAGGATAGAGGATGGAGGATGGAGGATAGAGGATGGAGGATGGAGGATGGAGGATAGGATAGAGGATGGAGGATGGAGGATAGATGATGGAGGATAGAGGATGAGGATGGAGGATGGATGGAGGATAGGAGGATGGAGGATAGAGGATGGAGGATAGAGGATGGAGGATGGAGGATAGAGGATGGAGGATAGAGGATGGAGGATAGAGGATGGAGGATGGAGGATGGAGGATAGAGGATGGAGGATAGAGGATGGAGGATAGAGGATAGAGGATGGAGGATAGAGGATGGAGGATGGAGGATGGAGGATAGAGGATGGAGGATAGAGGATAGAGGATAGAGGATGGAGGATGGAGGATGGAGGATGGAGGATAGGATGATGGAGGATAGAGGATGGATGGATGAGGATGGATGGAGGATGGAGGATGGAGGATAGAGGATGGAGGATAGAGGATAGAGGATGGATGGAGGATGGATAGAGATGGAGGATGGAGGATAGAGGATGGAGGATAGGGAGGATGGAGGATGGGATGATGGATGGAGGATGGAGGATGGAGGATGGAGGATGGAGGATAGGGAGGATGGAGGATGGAGGAGGATGGAGGATGGAGGATGGAGGATAGAGGATGGAGGATGGAGGATAGAGGATGGAGGATGGAGGATAGAGGATGGAGGATGGAGGATGGAGGATGGAGGATAGAGGATAGAGGATGGAGGATGGAGGATAGAGGATGGAGGATAGAGGATAGAGGATGGAGGATGGAGGATAGAGGATAGAGGATGGAGGATGGAGGATAGGATGGATGGAGGATAGATGGATGGATAGGATGGAGGATGAGGATGGATGGAGATGGAGGATAGGATAGGATGGAGGATGGAGGATGGAGGATGGAGGATGGAGGATGGAGGATGGAGGATGAGGATGGAGGATGGAGGATGGATGGAGGATGGAGGATAGAGGATGGAGGATGGAGGATAGGGATAGATGGAGGATGGAGGATAGATGGAGGATGGGATGGAGATGGAGGATGAGGAGGATAGAGGATAGAGGATGGAGGATAGAGGATGGAGGATAGAGGATGGAGGATAGAGGATGGAGGATGGAGGATAGAGGATGGAGGATGGAGGATGGAGGATGGAGGATGGAGGATATGAGGATGGAGGATGGAGGATGGAGGATGGAGGATAGGGATGGAGGATGGAGGATAGGATGGAGGATGGAGGATGGAGGATAGAGGATGGAGGATAGGATATGGGATGGAGGATAGAGATGGATGGAGGATAGAGGATGGATGGAGGATAGAGGATGGAGGATAGAGGATGGAGGATGGAGGATGGAGGATAGAGGATGGATGGAGGATAGAGGATGGGATGGAGGATAGAGGATAGGATGGAGGATGGAGGATAGAGGATGGAGGATAGGATGGAGGATGGAGGATGGGATGGAGGATGGAGGATGGAGGATGGAGGATAGAGGATGGAGGATGGAGGATGAGGATAGGGATGGAGGATGAGGATGGAGGATGGAGGATAGGATGGAGGATAGAGGATGGAGGATAGAGGATGAGGATGGAGGATGGAGGATGGAGGATGGAGGATGGAGCACATTTCTTAAATATCCTCCATGTTGATCTGAACTAGACTTTCACATTTACACCAAAACAAACTGATTCACTGTAGATCTGTTTATTGCCAGCAGTGTGTGTGTGTGTGCGTGTGTGTGTGTGTGTGTGTGTGTGTGTGTGTGTGTGTGTGTGTGTGTGTGTGTGTGTGTGTGTGTGTGTGTGTGTGTGTGTGTGTGTGTGTGTGTGTGTGTGTGTGTGTGTGTGTGTGTGTGTGTGTGTGTGTGTGTGTGTGTGTGTGTGTGTGTGTATGTGTGTGTGTGTGTGTGTGTGTGTGTGTGTGTGTGTCTGCTGGCCTTGAATGAGCCCCGAGTGCCAGACTGAGAAAGTGGAATCAGTTTTCATCCTGACAGGCAATCCACCAGAGTGTGTGTGTGTTCGGTGTGTGTGTGTTCGTTTTTTGTGTGTTCGGTGTGTGTGTGTGTGTGTGTGTGTGTGTGTGTGTGTGTGTGTGTGTGTGTGTGTGTGTGTGTGTGTGTGTGTGTGTGTGTGTGTCAGGCTGAAGGACAAATTGTAAAAAAAAGACCTTATGAGAGAAAAGGAGACAATGAGCAGAATAAATAGTGAGCTGTGTGTTTGGTGTTGAAGCTCATTCCTCCTCTTCATCCTCTTCTTCTTCCTCCTCCTCCTCTTCCACCTCTTCCTCCTCCTTCTCCTCCTTCTCCTCCCTCCTCCTCCCTCCTCCTCCTCCTCCTCCTCCTCAGTATTATAGATAATAAACTGATCTATAATCTCTGTGAAATCCTGACTCCAGCCTCTTCTCCTCTCGTTCTCAGATTCTCCTCGGTGTTAATAACGAGGAGGCGTTAGCTAAACTCCCTCTGGCTTCCAGACGTTTCTGCTTTTTCACAATAAAAGTCTTTAAGATAAATGAAAAGCTGATTATGCTTTTTTTTTTCTCCAGTTTTAATGCGCGGAATGAAATCTGGCTCCAAAATGATTTAAAGAATCAGTTTAAATAAACTCATCATTCCGTCTCTGCGGTTTGTGAACGTGTTCGGAGCTTTTTAATCCTCTTAAACTCAGACATGCAGATGTTTGTTCAATGATAAATACTTAAACATCTGTCTGGGTTTATCAACACAATGCAGGTCAGAAACATCCAGATGTGTTTAGAGTTGATAAACTTTAAATCCAATCTTTAAGTCTGTTATTTATATTTGATCTAAAAAGCTCTGTCAGAAATGTTAGCAGCGTGTGTGTGTGTGTGTGTGTGTGTGTGTGTGTGTGTGTGTGTGTGTGTGTGTGTGTGTGTGTGTGTGTGTGTGTGTGTGTGAATCTGAGGGTCAGCTGGAGAGAATGAGAGTAAATGAAGTGAATGAGAATGAATGTTAATAAAACGAGAGGAACTCCAGAATAAAAGTACAGAATGACTGAATGGAGGTTAATTAGAGTGAAAGTGAAAAAGAAATGTGAAGGAAGAAGAAGAGAAGAAGAGAAGAAGAGAAGAAGAGAAGAGAAGAAGTTCAATGATGTCAGAAACAGAAAAACTAAAGAAGCCGACAGCTGGAAAAATAGTAAAGAAGAAGAGGAGGAGAGGAAATAAAACCATAAAGGATGAATGAATAAAGGATGAGGATGGATTCCTGTCTTCATGTTCTTCTTTCTTCTTTATTGTACTGTTGCAGCTGCCACATTATATTTCCTTTTTCACTTCCTTTCTTACGTTCTCCCTTTCTCCTTTACTTCATCCTTCCTTCTTTGAAAAAATTAAAAATGGCGGCGGATAAAAACAAAGCACCAAAATTCGAGGCTTGAAAACCAATTTTCCAAAAACAAATGATCTGTTTTTTGTGTCTCACACGTTAAACATAGAAAGACATGAGGAGACACTCACCGTCTGTGAAAGTGACGGACAGGTGACGGGACAGGAAGTGCTCACGGTGTTCCAGGAAGTAAACAGGAAGTCAGGAGGCGGGGGTGGACCCCCTCAGACGTCCTGAAACAACACAGAAGAAAAAAAGACATGAATAAGGTTTATATTTATAGAAACAGAAGAACATGAGGCTTCTCATTAGCGACTCATTTAACGGGAACTTCCAGCCAATCAGGAGCTTCACATGTTCAAACAAAGACACTCTTCTTCTTCATGGGTTTTTTACTCGCTGCATTCTGAAGCTAATCGGATTTCTGCAACCGGAGGATCGAATGTTTGGAGGTTCTTCATCTCGTCTCATGGCTGAAGTCCAGATCCACTGAAAGGAGGAGGAGGAGGAGGAGGAGGAGGAAGATTAAGAGGAGGAGGAAAAGGAAGAAAAGTAGGAGGAGGAGGAAGAGGAGGAGGAAGAGGAAGAGGAAGAAAAGGAGGAGGAGGAGGAGGAAGAGGAGGAGGAAGAGGAAGAAAAGGAGGAGGAGGAAGGAGGAGGAAGAGGAAGAAAAAGAGGAGGAGGAGGAAGAGTAAGAGGAGTAGGGGGATAAATAAAGCACATGAAGAAGAGTTCTCCTCTTCCTCGGTACGTCATAAATAAAGCACATGAAGAAGAGTTCTCCTCTTCCTCGGTACGTCATAAATAAAGCACATGAAGAAGAGTTCTCCTCTTCCTCGGTACGTCATAAATAAAGCACATGAAGAAGAGTTCTCTCCTGATTCTCTCTCGTTAGCGATGCGGCCTCAGGAAGTGTTTTTTTCGATGTAACCTTTGCTGACGCTAACGGGAGCCGTTAAGAGGAGCGGCGTCCAATTAGAGGCCACCTCCCTAACGAGGTCAAACAGCAGAGGATCATGGGAGAGTGCCGAGCGGGACAGAGGCAGAGTGAGTCATACAAATGTCAATACATTTTGACGTTGTTATCGTTCTGTTTATTTACATATTTTATTCTCAGTTTCAAAATAAAAGTGTATTTTCCTGCTCAGCCAACATCAGCTACAGTTTCTCATTAATCTTTGAGTTCTGATCTGAACCCCAAAACCATCGACGGGATTAAAAAGGCATGTTTCCTGAAAAGAAATCTGCAAACTACACTGTTTATCACAACCAGAAGCTGTAAAAAACCTCAGATTGTCATCTTTCCGACGGTCCTTGAACACATCATGCTTAAAATTGTGATATTTCATCAGAAATATTTTATTAGAAATGTCTCATTTAAAATATTTCCAAAAATAAACCGTTTACTTTAACCAGATTCTGTAAAAGAAAAAAAAATTCTGAGCTCCTCAGTGAAACTATGAAGACATGATTGGTTCATCTGAGACCAACAGTCATGTGACAACAAATCATTGTCTTCCTCCTCTGAGTTTATTCATCTACATGAAAACATGTGAGAGAGAAAACACTGCTGCTGGTTTTATTTTTTATTTAATAGAAACACATTTTATTTTTCTACAGTAGACCTACTTAAATATAAAGTCTCTATCAAAAACAATTGTCCTGTTCCTCGTTATTTTTGTTCATAAGTGCAGAGAAGGATTGGAACATAAAGGCTAAATAATGTGTTTTAATATTTAAAATGATGATTTTTCTTTATCTTCCTCCGGTTCTCTTGTTTTCTGATGAACTGTTCTTATGTGTTCCTTCCTCCTTCTTCCTGTTCTAATCAGCGGTATCGATCCCAGCTTCCTGTTCTCTTTGATTTATTTTCTCTCCTCGTCTCTTTAAACTAATTAAATCTCTCTTTCATTACTTTAAATCTCCATCCGTCTCTGTCTCATTAAACTTGTCTGTTAATGGACGTCGTCTGTCTTCCTCCTCTCTATCTGTCCTCAACTCCTCTTCTTCACCTCCTCATCATCAGTTTCATCTCCTCTTATAGACCACTCTTTAAAAACGGATATTTAACTGTTCCTCTCTCTGACTTCTACAGTAAAGTGAAGTGAATCCATCTGAACACTGAGCAGCTCTTTTTTTCTGCAGGCTTTGCAGAACTCAAATTCACTCTGAGATTTTCTCTCAGAGGAAACTCAATAAAATATATTTAAGTAGTTTAAACTAATAAACAGTTTACTTCAGTTTGGTCTGGGTCAACGTATCCTCATTCAACAGTTCATATGATAACTTATGAAAAGTTACTCCTTATTTTTTGTGGGTTTTCGTACAAAAGTCCAGCAACACTTTCCACTAGCTCAAACAACATGGCCTCCGTCATGTTTACAGCAGAAACATTGAGACGTCTTGAAGCCGCTCGTGTACGAAGCCTCATTCTTTAAATCTCTTTTATTCAGTTAAAACATTTTAAATTATTAGTATTATTTTATTTGTATTATTATAATTATAATGATCATATATTTTTTTTTATTATAATTATTATTTTTATTATTAGTATATGTATTTTTATAATTATAATTATTTTTTCATTTTTTATTATTATTTGTATTATTATTATTATTATCCTCTCCTCAGAGCTCTCGCCTGGATTCTTCATCATCAAAGTGTATTTTTAGATCCTTCTCCCTCTGCGTTCACCTGAGATGTTTCATCCTGTTTCTGTCCTGATCTCCTTCTTCATCTCTCTCTGATATTTCTGAGTTAAAAAAAAGGAAAAATCTTTGATTTCTCAGCATCAGAGCACCGAGGCGTCCTGTCAGAATAAAATAATATCTTTATGGAAGAACAGGAGCGTCATAATCACAGCCGTCACATTTCAGACTCACAGTGAAGTGATCATGACGGATTGTTGACCTCACGTCAGACCCGATCAATCAATTATTCAAATCAACCCGACCTCTCACATCCAGTCCAATGATCCTTCAGACTAAAGATATCAGCTTTCAAATATAATACTTCATATTCTGATTATGAAGCCACTCCGGATCCATCATCACATAACAGACTACTAAATCCTTCTAGCAGACAGACGTTCACCTTTTCTCATATTTTACTCTCCATCATAAACTCCTGCTCCTCATTCCAGTTTCCGGTTTCCAGGAATTTAAATGTGAAGCTAAAATCTCCCCACAAATAAACCGTTTCCTTTAACCTGATTCTGATAAAAACATTAAATTCTGAGTTCCTCAGTGAAACTATGAAGACATGATTGATTCATCTGAGACCAACAGTCATGTGACAAAAAATCTGTGAAACTGTGACTGAACTGCTGCTGAACACCGAGAGGAGAGGAGAGGCTGTAGAAATGTAAAAAGTTGAATATATTTATAACACGTAGATGAAGAGTTCAGGTTTAAACACAGACTGTCGGAGGTCAGAGAGGTCACGGACGGAGAAACAACAAACAAACAACATCAACTTAATTGGTGCGTTCCCCAGAGGTCAAAGGTCAGCGATGACCCAGAAACACTTCCTGTTTGTGGACAACAACGTTCAGAGCAGCGACTCAAAGAGGTTCTGTAAATCTATATTTCTATATATATATTTATAACTATAGAAATTCATTTTTACTTCTTTACTGAGGATTCCATTAATCTTTTTCTCAAAATGAACCAGACCACTGAGAACAACGAATGTCTAACGATCTTCAAAACGTAAATTCACCCTCTAAACTACAAAAAGATCTGTTTTGAATTAAAAACAAACATTATTGATAAGCTTGTTCGCAACGTATTTAGTCAATTCTGGGATGTGGTTTACCGTTTTAAAGTCTCTATTTGTTACATTTACCTTTAAATGAAGTATTACAAAATATAAATCATACTTTGGGGTTTCATTTTTATTTCTTTACTTTAGATTTTTACTAAACCAATTGATTTAT
The DNA here is from genome assembly GCF_027596085.1 of Anoplopoma fimbria. Taxonomy (NCBI): domain Eukaryota; kingdom Metazoa; phylum Chordata; class Actinopteri; order Perciformes; family Anoplopomatidae; genus Anoplopoma; species Anoplopoma fimbria. Next base: position 23,928,410 of record NC_072458.1, read on the forward strand.
TTTTAACAAATTAAACCAAAACACGGACAATAAGGGAGGATCTTAGGTAAATAAAAAATCTAAAAACTATTATTCAGCTTGTTTATAAGATATTTAGTCAATTCTGCCATTTTGTTTACAGTAAACCTTTAAAAGGGCTATTTTGAACGTATTTAGTATATAGTTTTTGTTACATATACCTAAAGGAAGATTGTCTATAGGGGGTGCTAACGAGCTCATTAGGCCCCGCCCCCGACCACGACCATCATAACAAGTAAATGTTCACCACGTCTGATATGTGAGAGTTTGTGAACTTCATGAACTCCTTCAAAGATTAATGAGCCTAATAATGTCTCTGATCACCTCTTCAGAGATCTCCTGTAGATCTCTGGACCTCCTAGTGTTATTTATTATTATTATTTATTGATTTTTGTATTGATCGAGACCCGCTCCCGGCTGTACAGACGGTGTTTTATCGTCGTGGTGAACAATAACAGTCACTAAGTGTCGGCAGCTCGGCCGGCAGCAGGTTTTTTAATCTCTGGTAAACCCTCAGATTTGATCCGTTTCCAGCCGGACTGAAGCTTCTCCTCCATCTGTCCCTCGTTCTCCCTCACAACGACAATAAGATTTAAAAAAAACAATAAGAAGAAGAAAAGGAAAAATGAGCTGTGATGATGTAATAAGACGCTGTGATGTCATGTGATGCAACAACAAGACAGAATATGAAGTTTTTTGGGGACTTTTTCATCTTAAAATCTCACTCCTGATCCACTGAAGGAACTCGTCTAAATGACCAAGTTAGCAGCTCTTCCTGACCTTTAATCACACCACATGGTCTTCACCAGCAGATGGAGATTACTCGGTTGCCAAGGAGATCGCTGTGTTGACACGTGAGCTCAGACATGATATCAATATGTCATTGGTTCCATATCAATCATCGTCTTCTGGGATGTGACTGAAAGCCTGAGAAAAAGTTAGTAAGCAGCCCTTGAGTGGTTTGTTTTTTATTTGAGGTATTTTATGTCTTCATAATTAAATGAAACACTAGAGCTGTAACGATTAGTCCATTGATCGATTGGTTCATCTACAGGAAAATGGGTTTTTTGTTGCAAAAAATGCTTTAAAAAAAATGACTGGATTTTGGTTTTCGTCAGACAAACAAGCATCTGATGACATCACAGTGTATTCCGGTGTGTTCGGTGCATGCTGACATCACTGATGGGCGTGGCTTCAGGTGAAACAAAGCTCTTTGATATCTTCTTCACTGACCCCAGACTTCGTGTCGTAGAGCTCAGATTATCTTCAGAGCTCAACGATGAGCTCCTCCTCGTCTGATGAGACAACCACAACACCACCGAAGAAGAAGTGACGTCAGATGACCAGACAGGAAGTTCATGTTGGTTGGCTCGTTAGACTTCAGACTGTTTCTGTCTCTGAGCAGCAGAGGAAACGGGAGACGACGGGATTAAACTGGATTATCTGATCTGTGTGTGTGTGTGTGTGTGTGTGTGTGTGTGTGTGTGTGTGTGTGTGTGTGTGTGTGTGTGTGTGTGTGTGTGTGTTGGTGTTTTATGAAAGCTCAGAATTGGTCATATGTACTTTAACCATCTGTCATGTTGTAATACAATATGAGTCTGCAGGATTATGTGTGTGTGTGTGTGTGTGTGTGTGTGTGTGTGTGTGTGTGTGTGTGTGTGTGTGTGTGTGTGTGTGTGTGTGTGTGTGTGTGTGTGTGATTGTGCACTTCAAGCTCTCTATCACGAGTGTGTTTGATGGATTATTATGATTTTTCAGCTTAGTCTCTATATGTCAGCCCTGTGACAGACTGGAGACCTGTCCAGGTGAACCCTGTCCAGGTGAACCCTGTCCAGGTGAACCCTGTCCAGGTGAACCTGTCCAGGTGAACCCTGCCTTCACCCATTGACAGCTGGGATCGGCTCCAGCACCCTGAGACCCTTAACTGGATAAGCAGGTTACGGAAAATGGATGGATGGAGTTACATTATGACTCCAAACATTTTTACTTCATTCTAAAAATAGAGACTTTTCTTGAAAACTCTTTATGACTTTAATTAACTTCTCTACTTTTTATATAAATATCACAACTTTTGTGTCAGAATGTGTTTAATCCTGTCTAGCTGACGTTTTTCCTTATATTAATAACTTAATATTTATTGGTCGTTTGTATTGATCTTTAGAACAACAATGAAACAAACTGACGCTGATTTGAAGCTTCAGAAAGAACAAAGAGACGTTTCTGACCCTTTCAGACGAACACGGAGCTCCGTCTGGTCCTCGTTCAGCTCCTTGGATGCTCGTTTCCATGGAGACGTGTCCCCCCCCCCCCCCGAGCCAATTACATCTCTCCGAGAGTTTAAAGACGACCAATAGAGGCCCAGCGTCCAGTCCCGAGTTATTTTTAACCTCCATGAGAGAGAGACGGAGGAGAGTCTGAAGTTTTAGGTTTTCTAGAACAGAAAACTCTCGTCTTCTGTTTATAATCTCAAAGAACTTTCACCCAGGAGACCGCTGTCCGTGTCCTGTTTGAGGCTAAAAGTCAACTGATTGCGTCTCTTGATTCACGTTTCGGTTTCATCTAAAGTTCAGGCTTTGGTTCAAAGTCATGGACGGGAACGTCTTTAGTAACGATCGTAATCTTAATAAAGTCTGTTTGAACAGCTTTAAAGTATTATTAAGCTTTTATTTCCTTATTTATAATACTTATAATGCTCATTAACATAAAGAACATCACACACACTTGTTAGGGGGAGAAATTATGAGCTGATTCAGCAGTTTCTTTATTTTTTATATTTTAAATATAAATACAATAAATAAATAACCAGGCATCAGCACAAACGCTGACAGTACAGCCTCCTGCTCTGTTTCACCTTGTAGACATGTTTTATTCATGTACACACACACACACACACACACACACACACACACACACACACACACACACACACACACACACACACACACACACACACACACAGTGACATTTCCTGCTGGGCGACATCTCTCAGACTAACAAGCTGATCCTCCGGCTGTGAACAGCAGCACTAACAAAGACCGATACGCTGATGACAACGTGTGTGTGTGTGTGTGTGTGTGTGTGTGTGTGTGTGTGTGTGTGTGTGTGTGTGTGTGTGTGTGTGTGTGTGTGTGTGTGGCCACAGGGTGACTCACTCAGCTGTTTGGAGAAAATGACTTTTTGCTCATTTTAAAGATGTATTGCGTCTTTAAACCTGCAGCCTTTTCATCGAGATAACGAATCGTCCAACACAAAGCGGTGATCCGTCGTCACATCTCCTCTGATGTAACCAACGCATAAAGAAACACCATCACCAAACGTATACATATCTGAATTATTAAGTAAATAAACGTCCTTAAAGTAACGACATGGATATATTTCAGTGTCTTGTCTGTTTTGTAAACACAGAACCATCTGAGAAGAAGACAAGGAGACTTTTAAAAGAAAGGACAGGTGGACACGAGGATCCGTCTGCAAACTACAATCACGGTTAACACAAAGATTCTTGAAAACGAATCTGTGACTGTAACTTCAGTATGCATCGTTTTTATTTTCCTCACAGAACAAAACCAACATATTCGTGATTTTTTACAAAAATACCGCTCCAGATTTCACAATAAAGGTCCATCAATGCCTTCACAATAAAATAATTGACTTTAAAGCACATGCAGGAAGTCAGGGCAACCCTGTCTCCTACTAAATAAAGCTCGCATACAACTAAACTGCACTAAAACTGAAACATAAATAGATTTTTCTTTAAACACTAGAGAACAACTATCAAAAGTAATCGGTTACTTTTAGCAAAAAACATCATGGTTTGAATTTAAATAGTAAAATTCTAATTAAATTAAATTAAAAAAGCAACAGAACTACTTGTTTATGTTGAGGGGACACTAACAGCAGTCTCTCTGTGTTTTGACCCGTCCATCACCTCGACCTCCACTGACTCATTTAAAACGTATTAAAATGTATTTCCCAAGGAACAAAATCCTCTATTTCAGTTGAGTTATTTGTGAATGTTTTTCCTAAGACTCTGGCTGCATCACTGATCAACGTATCCTCATACAACAGTTTGTATGATTTCGCAAGAAAAGTTTCTCCTATTTTTTATGGATTTTCCAGCAAATTTCAGCTCATTACATGAATACAGTCTTTTCAAAATAAACTTCTTTCCTCAACTCGGTTGGGTTTATTTGCAGTCTTTATACTTTCTTGTTTATTTTTGCATAACATGTACAATTATTTCATTGAAATATCTACGAATTACAGCACGTAACTTTTTTCTGACATATGATCAGATTAGGTTGATGTGTTGAACTCGTTAGCAACACTAGCTTATTTACAGATCAACATGATGAACCATTAGAAGTCTTTGTGTTCGTTTCACCTGATGAATGTAACTCCAATATTCTCTCTCTTTTAGCTCTGATTTTGGTCTCCACCACCTCCTGAGGCCAATATCGGTCTCTTTTACAGCTTTTATACAGTAAAGTCGTGGCCCTTGGAGCTCAGACTCTCTTTGACGCTCCTCAACAGCGTCAGGACAGACTGTCATACTGGTGTTTGGACTGGGAAGAAGATCTGAAGAAGATCTGAAGAAGACCTGAAGAAGATCTGAAGAAGATCTGGAGAAGATCTGAAGAAGATCTGGAGAAGATCTGGAGAAGATCTGAAGAAGATCTGGAGAAGATCTGAAGAAGATCTGGAGAAGATCTGGAGAAGATCTGGAGAAGATCTTCTGAAGAGAAAGTCAATGAAAGATGTCCAGAGTGAAAGAGAGAGCAGAGATCAGCTTACAGAGTTCAGCCTCAGCAGCTCAGAGAACGCAGTCTGGACCGGCTGGAGGGGACTCTGAAGTAACATCCTTTATCTGCACAAATTGACTGTATACCTCTCTCTCACACACACACACACACACACACACACACACACACACACACACACACACACACACACACACACACACACACACACACACACACACACACACACACACACACACACACACAGCCTCCAGTCAAATTGGCTGCAGTCCAGAGCAGCCGAGCGGAGAGCCGGGAACACATCAGATCTGAGCTCCATTAATTTGTCCTTCCAATAATGTCAGACACACCGCCGGCTCTTAAATACTCAGCTACTGACGCTGTGTGTGTGTGTGTGTGTGTGTGTGCGTGTGTGTGTGGGTGTGTGTGTGTGTGTTTGCACATACAATACACACACTCTCTCACAGGCCCAAACATAATAAAGGCCACACATGGACAGGCAGGTAGACACGAAGCAGGAATAATCAGCTGCCTGCCAAAGTCTCTTCACAAACACACACACACACACACACACACACACACACACACACACACACACACACACACACACACACACACACACAGTGTACTTTCTGGTAGTGTGTTGACGTGTCCCCTGCAGGCTGCAGAGCTGCTGCAGCTCTTTAATGCAGAAACGAGAGACGACCTCTTTCTTGAGTTGGAGCTGCAGCTGGAACGAACGGTTTCAGGTTGAATAGTCGGCCATTGTTGTCTGAGAACATATGAAGTGAACGGGGAGAAAACTGTGAGGCCGTGTAAAGACAGAAAACTGCTCCGCATGTAGAAAAAAAAACAGCCCGGTATACCAGGAGTCATGGATTTATGGACGTCCAGTGCCAACAGTCATATCTTGAACATTAACTGTAACATTTCAGTAGCCTAAAAATGTTGCTCAGATGTACTTAGCTCCGCCCTCTCTCCTCTTGACGACCAAAAACCAAGATGTTGGCTTGAAAACCAAAAACCAAGATGGCAACGGCCAGAAACCAAGATGGCAGCTTGAAATCCAAAAACCACGATAGGATGGACAAAAAACCAAGATGGCGAATTGTAGAACAAAAACAAAGATGGTGACTCGTGGTACAAAACCCAAGATTTCAACTTGAGAACCAAAGACCAAAATGGCAACTGACAAAATACCAAGATGTCAACTTGATGACAAAAAACAAAGATGCTGACGGCCAAAATTATAAACTTGAGGATTCAGACCGCCGTCCAAAAACCAATCTGTGACGTCATGATGACTACGTCCATTTCTTATATTCTATGCACTCAACAAAGTAACGACTGTTTGTTGTCGTGGCTCCAGAACGATGAAACAAACTTCAGACTCCACACATCTTCACGCTGAGCAGTCATCTGTTTACAGCCGTCGCATGAAATAAGAAATAAGCAAAATCTCTCTCTCCATCTCTTATCGCCTCTAAACGGAGAACTTGAAGCTGAATATTTGATGAAGTTACTTGATTCCACTGGACGTCTTGTTAGTCAGCTAAATAAATGTTATGAGCAGAAATTGTAGGAATAAAAAATCTGACAAAACTTGCCATGATTCAGAGTTTAAAAAAACTGTATTTCTCTCTTTGCGTTTACCTCCTGAAGAAAGACTCAGGACACGGTGTATCGGCCAATCAGATACGATCAAACACGTTCTCTACCTCACCTAGAACCAAACTACAAGCAGCAGGTAAACTTCTTCTATATGATCCTCTTCATCACTTCATCTCTTCATCATATCAGCCTCCTCCGCTCTGTGGCGACATGTTCTGCTTCGCTGCAGACGATACGAGCAGACGCTCATCAGTCTGATCCTCCCGCTGAGCATGCTGGGATACCGTGGCAACCAAGGGATAGAGGTAAAGAATGTGGGAGGAAGTGGGTCGAAGAACGAGGAAAGGGAGGGAAGCAACGACGAAGGTGACGCGTCTGTACAGATCAAAGAAATAAGAGTAGATGAAGGAAGGAAGGAAGGAAGGAAGGAAGGAAGGAAGGAAGGAAGGAAGGAAGGAAGGAAGGAAGGAAAGGATTTGAGGATGAAGGGATGAGACAGAGATGAGACGGCGACACTCAGTCTTAACCTGCAGGTAATCTGATTAACAGAGATCTGACAACATGGCAGGACGGACAGACACACACACACACACACACACACACACACACACACACACACACACACACACACACACACACACACACACACACACACACACACACACACACACACACACACACACACGTTGGGTAATCGGCTCCCGGCCCCCCTCTGGGATTAGGCCGTCCCGTGGAGCCCGTGGAGGTCCGGAGGTTCAGAACACACCTGATCTGTTTCCACGTATCGCTCCTTAGAACGGTTCAAACACGGGAGGCTTTCTGAACACAGCTGAGTGCATTTTACTCACAAATATCAACACTGGTGAACTCTGCAGGAAACCTAAAACTGAGACGCCACCCTGAACTCTACTGCTGTCGCCCATAGACGCCTATAGGAGTGGAAGTAGTGGACCATATTTGGATCCGTATATATATATATATAAAAGACTTGAAACTAGAGATTGAGACCATAAACTCATGTTTACAATGTTTACTGAGGGAATAAATCAAGAGAGAAGTAGAGTCATTTTCTCATAGACTTCTATACAACCAGAGGAGTCGCCCCCTGATGGACAGGAGAGAGAATGCAGCTTTAAGACATGGAGCTTTGACTTCACTCTGCAGAACAGGAGGAAGTGCCACAACATGTCAGACCTCAAACCAGACTTAAAGGGACAGTTCTGGTGTTGGGACGTCTAACGTATGCACTGAGATAAAACTGGTTTGTGAAACATCTGACTCTGAAGACGATAGAGAACAGAAGATAAAAGCATAGCCATGTAACCTCTGCAGATTTCTTTCTTCCAAAAATGAGAAAAGACTTGACTCATCATCTGCTCACTACAGCCGTCAGATCAATGTGACTGAACATCTGAAATCTAAAAACTCTGAATCCTTCATTTTAACTGCAGATCGACATCAGCGTGCTCCTCTCTGGACGCGAGGTGTTTTATCTTGAAGAGAAAACTAAAGTCCTGTCAGCATCAATCCATCGTCTTACAAAAGAGGAAACCGTGAGAAGGAGATCATCGGAGACGTTCTCTCAGCAGTGGAGACAGTTTGGTGGAACAGTTTCTCGCTGTTAAACCAGAGGACCAGTAGTTTTACTTTTCTGTCCCGGAGGCGTCTGCGGCGAGGACGCAGTAAATCCTCCCACCTGTGTGTTCTGTCTGCCGGCTGGCCGTGTTGGGTCGTGTTCAGACACGTTAACCTGGGACTCCCTCCATCTCGGCTCCCATACAACTCACCATCTGGCAGATTAGCTGCTAAAACTCAGTGAAGGGAAGTTAAGCGGCGCTGGCAGCCTCGCTGCCATCAGACTTTACATTTTTGGAGAGCGAGGACAAAGACTGAGAAGTTTTTCTTCCAAAAGCGGATTTTTTCATAGAAGCTTTGAGGCGGTTTAATCAGGTCAAACACTGCAGCTGTACACACACACACACACACATACATACCATAATAGTCCTGTTATAGTGCTTTCAGATGAGAAACAAGATGCATGACAATGAAACCAGACACACTATGTATCAAGACATTTACGCTGCACAATAATCAGACAATAAACAGCAAAAAAACAAATAAATCAGACTTCCATCCGATCAAACTTTAAATCTTTATCCTGAACCGGACCGAACCAAAACCTGCAACTCAACCTTTACACCTGGTTCAGTGCATTTTGGACCAAAATGATCCACAATCATAATGTCATGTTAACCCATAACTACAGGAAGCACAAACGTACAAACAACATGGAGGGTTCCTGAAAGCACCTGTGATTTAAAAGGTGTCTGAAGCAAAGAGTTCAAATAAACACAGGTGTTGGTTTAACATACCTGGTGAGGAGGGACGATCAAGGAGAGGAGGCACACATGGAAAAAAGAGAGAGAGAGAGAGATATTAATTCATACTGCAGCTAAAACAAATAAAAACAAATAACTTTGACTCAGTCGAAAACAAAATGATTAAATGAAAAACCACTTAGAACCTTAGAACTTAGAATTTCTGAGGAGACGCTGAAAAAGAAACAAACTCAGGACTTTCGTCCAGCAGACCTCTGTTCGTGTCTCGTGTGAACCTTAAAGTAAACATTGACATTTTGTCACGTCAAACATAATCTGTCCTAAACCTAAACTAAAACTGACTTTAAAGGACAACTTAGAGTTTGAGGTGTAGGACCACGGACCAAACTTCAGCTTTTGACGTTTTGATGAAGTGTAAACAAACCTTAAGACATTAAAACACATTTAACCAGGAAAGGAGAAAAAAACACAAATAACAGACATGAAAACACATTTTTTCTCAAGAACTTCACGTCACAGTTTGTTGCTTCAGAGCTGGTTGATTTATTGTTTATTTATGTACTTTGAATTATTAACTATTAAAAGTAAGTGATTTATAGTTTTGTTTGGGGTTTGTCAATTATTCTTTAATATAAATGTAGTGGAGGTTTATATTCTGAGAGCCAGATTGCAATAATTAACATCTACTGAACATGTTTAACTCTTTGGGATCAGTGCAGCATCGTCTGCATAGAGACTGATTTAAAATCATCAATTTATCATTGAACCAACAATGGCCCCGAGATGATTCCCTGGGTAATTCCGCAAGTTATGGATTTGGGACATCAGGTGTTAGATTTTAAATAAATAAATAAAAATGTATAGACATAAAAGTGTTTAAATATATAAAAAGATCATTTGAAAGACAGATGTGGAACATAAAGTGTTAAAAAAGACAGGCTTGGCAAAATAGATATGATTTTAAGTGATGCTTGAAAACTTGAACATAGTTTGGGAGCATAACTGAAACAAACTGCATCTCCAATTGTGTTTTCTGAGGGGTTTTGAGGAACCTTATATATATTATGTTATTTATATATTATAAATCAACTGGGAAGAAGAATGCAAGGGCTACATGCTAGCATACAATGTAAGCATTGAAATCACCTGTTCATATTTAACAATTTCTTGCAGCATTATTGGAAGTAATCAATGCATAGGAAAGTAGTTTATTAGTCGTGTAGTTACATCGTGTTTTCTGGTTTGTAGTGAGCAGCATCTATTTTTAAAACGAGGTCATCGATGATGATTTCAGGACAGAGCGGACGGTTAAACTGTCAGGAAGCAGTTTAGGCTCAAACCTGCACAGAACTCTGCTATTTATAAGAAAACAGGTCAGCAGTGGACAGAGTTTAAGAGTGAATCCACTGAGGTACCGAGTCAAACTGTCAGAAAACACACACACACACACACACACACACACACACACACACACACACACACACACACACACACACACACACACACACACACACACACACACACACACACAGACAAAAAACTCTCTGTCAGGTCTGACTGGCAGCTGGGAATATGGAAATATTTTCAGTTTGGAGGGTTTTAGTAGGAGAGGATGGGTCTGCAAACACACACACACACACACACACACACACACACACACACACACACACACACACACACACACACACACACACACACACACACACTCAGAGAGGAGTTTTAAATGTATGCAGCTGGTGTTTCTGCAGGCTGTCAGAGCTGAATGTCTCTCTGACAGCTACAACACTGAAACACGGAGATACAGCAGCCACGACTGACTCTGAGTGTGTGTGTGTGTGTGTGTGTGTGTGTGTGTGTGTGTGTGTGTGTGTGTGTGTTATTGTGTCTCAGAAATGTCTCAAATATGTGCATCATCTTTCCTTATTTTACCTGCAAGAAACTTTAGGTGGAGATGCTGCAGGTGAAGAGGCTAAACACTGTATCCAATAGATATCACGGTGGAGGCTAGTTAGCTTAGCGTGCTAACATTAGTACTCCCATTATTTACTCTCGATTTATGATATAATGTCAACATCTGCTGAGTCATCGCTCTGCATTAAGGAAGAGGAAGGAGGCCAGCTACACACACACACACACACACACACACACACACACACACACACACACACACACACACACACACACACACACACACACACACACACACACACACACACACACACACACACACACACACACACACACACACACACCCGTCACGACTCTGCTTTCATGACATTATGAAACAGCTATTAACTGCAATCTGGACCATAAACATCAGCTGGTGAGTGTGTGTGTGTGTGTGTGTGTGTGTGTGTGTGTGTGTGTGTGTGTGTGTGTGTGTGTGTGTGTGTGTGTGTGTGTGTGTGTGTGTTTGATGGCCTGTCAGCTGGTGTTTTCGCTGCCTCCTCTCAGATAAATAGACACATTAGACGGACGATTAACACGGACGGAGAGAGAAGAGAGAGACGCTTAATTAGAAACAGAGAGTAAAAATAAAAACAGTGATTAGAAATAAAGATGGAGGATGAAGATGAATGAAGAAGATGGAGGATGAAGGATGAAGATGGAGGATGAAGATGGAGGAAGATGGAGGATGAATATGAAGGATGAAGATGGAGATGGAGGATGGAGATGGATGGAGATGGAGGATGAAGGATGAATATGAAGGATGAGGATGAAGGATGAAGATGGAGGATGGAGATGGAGGATGAAGATGAAGGATGGAGATGGAGGATGAAGATGGAGGATGAGGATATTATAAATAACACATTTATTTGTATTATTTTTTGTCATATAAAGCTCTTCATAAGAAGAGATTCAATTTGGAAAACAAGCATTTCACATTTTATTATTTGAAATAAATAATCAACTTTTAAAACGAATGAAATAATAAAATAAAGACTGTTTCTTTCTCACAACAACAAGAAACAAGAAGGTTTGTTTTTCATTTCTTCAGCAGCTTTCAAATCAGAAAAGGTTCATTTCTGTTTTTATATATTTATATTTTCTTCAATGACTCTATTCAATAAGAATAAAACCCAGAGGAAATGATTTCTCTTAAAGAAACTAGTTTGAGACTTTGGGAAATGTTCATCGTGTGCGTGTGTGTGTGTGTGTGTGTGTGTGTGTGTGTGTGTGTGTGTGTGTGTGTGTGTGTGTGTGTGTGTGTGTGTGTGTGTGTTAATCCCCCTCCAGCCTCCAAATTAGATAAGAGCCAATCAGATCTACCCACAATCCCCCACGCCTGCTCCAAAGGAATGCTGGGTAACTGAAGGACAGACAGTCAACACACGCACAAACACACACACACACACACATATATTTAATCTGTGTGTGTGTGTGTGTGTGTGTGTGTGTGTGTGTGTGTGTGTGTGTGTGTGTGTGTGTGTGTGTGCTTCAGGCCGACTCGTCTCTAAAGGAACTTGTATTAAAATTAATTTTCTCTCTGAAGACGTTTTTTAATCACATTTATTAAACGAGTCTGAATCAACCGACGGCTTTTTATGAAGTATGAAAACAAAAGCTTCTTCACAATTTATTCTTTTTCTTAAGCAAATATGTTTCATGTTATATTTATATTTTTCACTGATTAATGTTTATATTTTAGCTTGAAGTCAGTTTAACAGCCGACAGTTATCTAACTGTCTGTCTCCCAGGATACGACAGAAATAAATACAGAAATAAATAAATCTATGAACAGGAATAAATAAATAAATGCATTATAACTAAAAACATACAAATTTAAGTAAATTAATAAATAAATTAAAAACATAAATTAAAAATAAAAACATATAGATGACCACATATATAAAATTAAATATATAGATAAACCCATAGAATCTATTAACACAAAAAACTAAATATATACATTATAAGTAAAAACATACATTAATAAGAATTAAATAAACATCAATTGAGAAATTGAGAAACACAAATGTGAAAAATACATTTGTGTTTATGTATGTGTTAATAATGTATTAATACATACATAAATAAATAAACAAACATGAATAAATAAAGAAATAGACACATAAACACAAATAAAAGAATAAAAACAGCTTTACCGTTTCACTGTTTCACTGTTTTTCACTGTTTTTCACTGTTTCACTCTAAATGTCACAGAGTTCCATTCTGCAGAGCCGCTCACAACAACAAACAAACAAACGAGTCACAGGTGAACTCTGAGTTTTTCCATCGGCAGCTTCTCGTTTTATTTTGAAATCATTTCACCAGAAAGTCATTTCATGGATCTGAGAGCGATGACAGATTATAGAGACTCACACCTGACAGGAAGCTGAGTATGAATCATTGATCGGAGGCCGGAGGCTGCTCCACCATGAATAATACAACAGAGTCACACAGTTAGCCTGTTAGCCTGTTAGCCTGTTAGCCTGTCACAGCTGGCTGCCCCGGGCTAAACATGACCGAGGCTAAAGAAGCTGTTCTGAACTGGGAGGCTGCTGGTTGGACTGGGTTCTGCAGGGTTCACTGGGATTTCATTTGATTAAGTCGATTTTACATTTGAATGTTTTTAACCGAAGCTTCAGACGTTTTTTCATCCTGTCAGATTAAATACATTTCTGTTTACTCATCATCAATAATCTGATTTAAGAACAAGATTCAAAGCTGGACCTTCACGCTGTGAGGAGACATACAACTCCTATTCATCTAAGACTGCTTTATATTAATATTGAATTAGACACAAATACATATCTTTATTAAATCTAATTAAATAATGCAGCTTCTCAAAACGTTTTTGTTTCTTTACGTCTGTTTAATAGAATAAATTAATATAAAATGTAATTACATTTAATTACATTTAGATTCACAAAAAGGTTTATTTTTCTTTTTATGAGGATTAAAGAGAAAAAGATGCCGGATCAGTGTTTTCTTTGTGTCGTTTGTGTGTTTGGACCTCAGAGACGCAGAGAGAGAGAGTGTGTGTGTGTGTGTGTGTGTGTGTGTGTGTGTGTGTGTGTGTGTGTGTGTGTGTGTGTGTGTGTGTGTGTGTGTGTGTGTGTGTGTGTGTGTGTGTGTGTGTGTGTGTGTGTGTGTGTGTGTGTGTGTGTGTGTGTGTGTTGTTGTTGTTTGGATCAATATGGAGACAGTTTAATACAGATTAATGACAATGACTCAACACAAACAGATATCACATGACCCAGACCACCTAGCAACCACCTGGCAACTCCATAGCAACCGCTGCCATCACCTGGGAGCCAGGAGCAACAATAGAGGACGAGGAGGAGGAGAGAGGAGGAGGAGGAGGAGGAGGAGGAGGAGAGAGGAAAGAAGAGGAGAGGAGGGGAAAAGAAGGAAAATAAGATGAAATGAAGAGGACGAGTAGAAAACAAAAGGAGGCCAAGAAGGAGGACAAGAGGGAGAAGGAAGGATGGGATTACATTAGGAAGAAGGAGAGAGGAGACAAAAGGAGGAGGAGAGAAGAAATAAAATCTGCAGGAGGAGAGAGAGGGAGGAGGAAGATGATAGGGAGAGGAGAAACAACAGAGGGAGGAGGATAAAGTAGGAAGGAGGAGGATAAAGGAGGAAGCAAGGAGGGAGTAGGCAGGAACAGAAGAAATGGGGAGAGGAAGAGAGGAGGAGGGATGAAACAAGAGGAGGACAGAGTGGAGAGGAAATGAAAAGGAGGAGAAACAAGAGGGAGAAATAAGGAAGGAAGGAAGGAAGGAAGGAGAGAGACAAAGGTAGGAGAAGAGAAGGAGAAGTCTCGAGGAAGGAGAGGTGATGAAGATGAGAGGAAAGGGAAGGAGAGAGTGGGGGAGAAAAGGAGGAAGAGAGAAAAATGGAGCAAGAAATGACAAAGAGTAAGATTACGTATGTGTGTGTGTGTGTGTGTGTGTGTGTGCGTGTGTGTGTGTGTGTGTGTGTGTGTGCGTGTGTCTGTGTGTGTGTGTGTGTGTGTGTGTGTTCAGTCTAAATCACAGAGTAGCTCAATCTGGGAGGACACAGAAACCTTGAGACGTGAGAGAGAAGAAGAGTGATGGAGAGACGGATGTGAGGAAAGACAACAAGGGAGGAGGGAAGGGAGGGAGAGGAGAGGAAGAGGAAGAGAAAGAGAAAGGATGGAGAAAAAGAGGAAGGAAGGAAGTCTACAATGTTGTTTCTATAAAACAGATAAATGAAATAACCAGTTCAGCAATGATAATAATAATAATAATAATGATAATGATAATAATGATAATAATAATAATGATAATATAATGATAATAATAATAATAATAATAATAATGATAATAATAATAATAATAATAATAATGATAATAATGATAATAATAATAATAATAATGATAATGATAATAATGATAATAATAATAATAATAATGATAATAATGATAATAATAATAATAATAATAATAATAATAATGATAATGATAATAATGATAATAATAATAATAAATGATAATAATAATAATAATAATAATAATAATAATAATAATGAATAATAATGATAATAATAATAATATAATGATAATGATAATAATAATGATAATGATAATAATAATAATATAATGATAATAATGATAATGATAATAATGAATAATAATAATATAATGATAATAATGATAATAATAATAATAATAATAATGATAATGATAAATAATAATAATGATAATGATAATGATAATAATAATAATAATAATAATAATAATAATAATAATAATGATAATAATGATAATAATAATAATAATGATAATAATAATAATAATAATGATAATAATAATGATAATAATAATAATGATAATAATAATAATAATAATGATAATAATGATAATAATAAATAATAATAATAATAATGATAGTAATGATAGTAATGATTTCAATTTATCAATTTAATGATAAAGTCCTCCAGACTGAGCTACATAATGTGTCATCAATATTTCATCTTTTTATTTCATCCTTGTGAGCAGAACGACTTTAAAACTCGTTACTAAATTATTTATATGGTTTCTGAACTCTGAAGTAATTATAAATCTGACACCAGAATAAATCCAATCTGAAGAGAAGGCGACGATTTTACCAACAATCAAAACATTTTAGAAACTTCCCAGCATGCATTTCACTGAATAAAGGACTTCACGTCCTCTCGGCTCAGACTCTCAACAAAGTCCCTAAAAAGCCATCGGACAATAAAACCCTGTGTGTGTGTGTGTGTGTGTGTGTGTGTGTGTGTGTGTGTGTGTGTGTGTGTGTGTGTGCGTGTGTGCGTGTGTGTGTGTGTGTGCGTGAGATAAGCTGACATTTAGGAATGTATTTTTTCTTCTCAGATAAACTTTGTTTCCTGCGTCCTCCAGTTTCCCAGCATTCCTCAGTGATGAGCGCTTCACTTTCTCACACACACTCACACAGTTTACCCACAATGCACGGTGTCTGGTTTATTTCTGAGTAAACGTGGACTTCTCTGAAGGTCAAAACTAAGATTGAACCAAAACGCTGGAAAAGTTTAAAGTTTAATTTAAAATAACAATATGATTATTGATCGATTTCTGCTTCTCTAATGGGAGAATTTAAATGAAAATAAACTGAATGTCTCGAGGTTTTGGATCGCTGGTCACCTTGTAAATTGCCTCCCCCTCCCCCCCCACAGACCTCCCAGCGTCGTCGTCCCCGTCCCTGGACCTCATGTTGAGCACCATCTCCTCTGAGGACAGAACTCTGCCCGACTCATAATCACTCTGAAGCAGAGATAAAGGTGGAGGAGGAGGAAATAAAGGAAGAGGAGGTGGAGGAAGAGGAAGAGGCAGAAGGAGAGGAGGAAGAGGAGGAGGATGAGGAGGCTTGTCATCGAGCCACTTTAAGGCATAAATATTTGGAGGAGGAGAACCGACAGGAAGGAGGACTGATGGTCGGATCTGTTGTCTTCCAGGAAGAACGAGGGGGGAGGAAGAGGAAGCCTGCGGGTCCACTTAAGCTAATTAATGGATGGACGTGCACAAGTGGCGAGCGTGCACGGTGTGTTTTAAGGGGCTTAAGTCTTCATCCATTAGACAAATGAGAGGGGGGGGGGGGGGGGGAGCCATCAGTCTTGGTTTTTTTAATGAACACGCGATCTCTCACTCAGAGGCAACAAAACACTGATAGAAGAGAGAGAGAGAGAGAGAGAGAGAGAGACAGAGAGAGAGAGAGAGAGAGAGAGAGAGAGAGAGAGAGAGAGAGAGACAGAGAGAGAGAGAGAGAGAGAGAGAGAGACAGAGAGAGAGAGAGAGAGAGAGAGAGAGAGAGAGAGAGAGAGAGAGAGAGAGAGAGAGAGAGAGAGAGAGAGACAGAGAGAGAGAGAGAGAGAGAGAGAGAGAGAGAGAGACAGAGAGAGAGAGAGAGAGAGAGAGAGAGAGAGACAGAGAGAGAGAGAGAGACATCGAGAGAGAGAGAGACAGAGAGAGACAGAGAGACAGAGACAGAGAGAGAGAGAGACAGAGAGAGAGAGAGAGAGAGAGAGAGAGAGAGAGAGAGAGAGAGAGACAGAGAGAGACAGAGAGAGAGAGAGAGAGAGAGAGAGGGCATGATGGGAAAGGGGGAGGAAGGAGACAGCTACCAGCTGTTAGCATGCTGTCGGGTTGAGTGCCTTGCTCAGAGGCAGCATTCGTTATGATCTCATCAAACATTTGATCTGATGCAAACAACCTCCACAACGACACCGCTTATCGCAGACAGAAGCTGGAATGACCAGAACACAGATTTTCATCTCTCTGACGGTCCTTGAACACATCATGTATCAGGAACACTTCATTTAGAAAAAAGCAGCCAAAACGAAGCTTTAAATTGTGATATTTCATCAAAAACATTTTATTCTACATGTCTCAATTAAAATCTCGCCACAAATAAACCGTTTATTTTAATCAGATTCTGATAAAAACATTACATTCTGAAACTAGGAAGACATGATTCATTCATCTGAAACCAACAGTCATGAACACAGAGAGGAGGAGAGAGACCAGAGAGAGGAGAGAGGAGAGGAGAGGAGAGAGGAGAGAGAGGAGAGGAGAGAGGAGAGGAGAGGAGGAGAGAGAGGAGAGAGGAGAGGAGAGAGAGAGGAGAGAGAGAAGGAGAGGAGAGAGAGAGAGAGAGGAGAGGAGAGAGAGAGAAGAGGAGAGGAGACAGAGGGAGAGGAGAGGAGAGAGAGAGAGAGAGAGAAGAGGAGGAGAGAGAGAGGAGAGAGAGAGAGAGAGAGAGAGAGGACAGGAGAGAGGAGAGAGAGGAGAGGAGAGGAGAGGAGGAGAGGAGAGAGAGAGGAGAGGAGAGGAGAGAGAGAGGAGAGGAGAAGAGGAGAGGAGAGGAGAGGCTGGAAACATTGGTCACACTTGTCACAATTTTTGTATTATTTTGTAAAATAACTTATCAAAGATATTCAACTTTTCGTTTTTTTCTTTTCTATGATTTATGTCATTCTAGCTGTTATTCTGCACTCAACACATGTCTGAGTTCTCTCTACTTCTAGTCATGATGGATCTGTTTCCATAGAGGAGCAGGACTTTTATTTTGAAGTGAAAATCAAAGCTACAGAAAGAAAAAATGTGACGGGAACATAAAACGCCCCAAAACTTTGTGGAGTTAAGATAAGATAAAACGTGAAGCATTTATTACCGGACTGGTTTTCTTTTACTTCTCTTGTTGTGAACATTGTTTATTCCCTTTGATGGAACAGGATGTCTCGCTGTGTTTGCTGTTTCTCACGCTGTGAACTGACCCGCTCCACTTTATTCTAACTAAACTAATTAAAACCTCCATTAATTAATGTAATGAGTGAGGTGTGTTTGTTTAGTTTTATGTAAAAATGTGATTGAGTTGTTTAATTCTGTCATTTTCCTATTGAATGATGTCAAATCTGCAGTTAAAGTGTGCAGCATGTTTTCAGCTTGAGAAACTCTGATGTCTTCAGTAAATCTAGTCAATAACATCGTCATTTTATAAACAAATGTATGAAATATGTGGATTCAATCATCACATCTGGATTAAGAAGAGTTTTAAAAAAGGTCATTTTGAAGCTTCATGATAACATCTGATTTTGGAGCTTTAGTCTTTGATTTTCATGCTGAAATACGACACAACCTTTCAAAATAAGAGCCTTTTTACAAAAGAAGTTCAAGGTGTTTTACGGTGTTTACCTTAAACCTTAAAAGATAATTCTATTTTATTACAACTTTGGTTTTATTAACGCAACAACAAACTCTGCTCTGAAAATTCTGCTGGTTCTATTCCTGTCTTTTATCATCAGTCAGTGTTGGTTTCTTTTAACCAGGAATCTTTGTTTGACTTTGAACAGGAGGGTTTTAGGTTCTTTTCACATCTGTCTTGTTTAGTACGAACCGAAATGACAAATGTGGAACCTCCAGACACCAAACAGCTGAAATAAGAGGCGCTCCAAGTCCAGATCGACTGTTCTTCTCTAGTGTGGAAATATTTTATTGGATTGCAAAGACAACAGGAAGTAGACACCAACAACAGGACATGGGCTACGATGGGACGCGGGACATGGACGGTAGCTGGATGGAGGTGCCAGTGACGTGACATAGGCGGCAGCATTGGGGACGACAACGGAACGTAGACGGCGAAGAGACAAAGGCGCCAACGACCGGACGAAGACGACGACAACAAGACGTTTATGAAGACAGGAAGTAGCGGATGACAAACCTCCTTTGACGGTTTTTAACTCGGCGTCATTACTTTCTGAACCAGCCTGACGTCACAACGGTACCAGCTGCTCTTCTTTTTTGTTCTGCATCCCATCGTGTTAAGATAAGTATTCGGATGATTCTTGCATGTGTTGGTTGTTGTGTGCATTCGTCACTTCCTTTAGTCCTTCTAAACTAAACTCAAACGAAACTAAATCAATGACATTTCACATTAAGAGATACCTCCTTTAACTCCTTGTTTCCATTCCTATGAATGTCTTTAATATTAATGAGGTTTGGTTAGAGGTGGAGGTTTCTTCCTCTTATTCTCCATGACGTCTTCACTTCTTCCTGGTTGTTAATCAGCAGTCTGGCTGTTGATCCTCTCTCCGTAGGACGTCTGTAAGCTCCTCTATGAAGCCCCCCCCATCAGTTATTATATATTATGGCGACGTCCATCACATTTATTCTGATGGACGTCCTGCAGATCCGTCGGTCCACAACGTCTGAGTCTTCCTGAAACCGTCCCCATCTTTTATCTCGGAGTTAAAAAAGAAGACGCAGATTAAAAGCTCGGAGCTCACGGCGCTTCATCTCCATGAGATTTAAATATTCGTCCCCTCAGTCTGAAAGGAATCTGATCAAACTAAAATAACTCCTCTAAAGTCTCAGAGCCGTTTCCTGGGAGGACGGAGGATTTGAACTACCCACAATGCACTGCTTTAAGCATGTTGAAGGCCACATAATATCAGTTTGACTGGAGGAGTTTTTACAGTCAAACCTCAGATCGTGAAGTGAATTAATGCTTTAATTTAACTTTTTCAGCTTCACAGTCTGTAATGCAACATGAGAGAAAGTCTGATGTCTTCAATATATCTAATACATTTACATACTGAGAGTTTCTGCATATCATTTTACCAGCAAACGTATGAAATATGTGGATTAGGAGAGTTTTAAAATCATTTTTGAGCTTCATGCAGGCTCAAGTGGGCTAATATTTGAATTTAAACACCTGATTTTGTAGCTTTAGTCTTTGATTTTAATAGTGAAATATAGCAGGACCTTTTAAAATGACACCTTGAAATAAGATTTCATGGTGTTATTACTTTGGTTTAATTTGCTCTTTTTCATTTTTTTTCATGGGTCCACGCTGTTCTTGGTTATAAAGACCAAACGCAGGTCTGGGTGGGTCCAAGTTATTCTGAGTCCAATCAGGTCCGTGTAGTGGTCCACGGTGGTTTTACAAGGGATTTATGGAGAATATGTGCAATACAGGTACATAAACCTGCAGATTAAAGTGGTATAACTGATAGAAAGGACGTTAAATGCTACAATAACTAGAACCATCCTTTATCTGCAGCTCAACAGCGAGGAGTTTAAACGTCTCCGTCTGGACCTTCAGACCTCAGAGACGCTGAAGATCACCTTCAGATAACGATCCGGCTTCTCTTCTCTTATTTTGCAACTCCCAGAGGAGCGTGAAGCCAGTCTCACATTGGGAGTCTCCTGCAGGTTTCTGGGGCAGACAGCTCACAATGTGGGACACGCTTTAATAAAAAACAGGTGACTAACACCTGCTGGAAGTGGGCCACCTCCAGGACCAGATGACCAATAGGAGGGTCGACACCGATCCCCCCCACTCCCTCTTTTATCAGACGGAGAAGCTGATTTTGTTTTGGAGCTGCTCAGAAAAAACAGGTCAAAGACTGAAAGTTTAACGGTGGAAAAGAAAAAACCAAAGTGGGACAAAGAGGAGACAAGAGGAGACGCACAAACAACATGTCCCAGCTCATAGAGGAAGGAAAAGGGCTAGCATTAGCAAAATACATTTGAATGGAAAAATGCTGCTGTAATATGAAGTTGTCATGGCAACCCTTCTGAAAGTAAGACGGGAAGTGAATGATCACATATCTTTACTCACTGGATCATTTGAGGAGCCGATGTTTACCTCATGTTTAACACAGTCTAATCTGGATTCATAACACAGTATTTACTGGATCTACTGATCCACACTGTCATTTAATTACAAGAAACAGCTGCTGGGTTTCCCCCGCGAGAAAACAGGAAATTATAGCTGATTTATTTGTCATGTGACTTCCATTCTTCAGAAGTTATTTTAACCCAAAAGCACAATCATTTCATAAACCTGATTTTGATTTGCAGCAGAGTTTTCTACAAGTAGAGATCTTTAACGTCGATCGTGTTCATTTAATCGTTGGGTTTATGCAGCACTAGTTTACGTACAGGCGGATGGATCTTTGTTCTGTTCCGTTTAACGGTGATGAGGTTCATCAAACACAACCAGGTTTCACTGCTGTTCAAACTAACAGGAGGCTCTTAAAGCATGTGAGGGCGCTTAGCATTAGCATTAGCGACATGCCTTCACACACACACACACACACACACACACACACACACACACACACACACAACTGTATAAGAGTTGGGGGTTCTCCAGTCGGGGGATAAAGACTGGAGGGAAACGGGGAGGAGGTCAAATCTTATCGGATTAAACCCAAAAACAGACGAACACCCCCCAACCGCTCAAAGACACACACACACACACACACACACACACACACACACACACACACACACACACACACACACACACACACACACACACACACACACACACACACACACACACACACACACACACACACACACACACACACACAGATTAACCCCTTCTTTAGCCTTTTAGAGTCTCAGAATCGAGGCCACGGACACATTAACTGTTTGTTGAGCAGCAGTCTGAGGTTTCAAACCAGCAACAAACATCACAACCGCCAGATTTACATGTTAAACTGCTGCTGACGTTGATCAAAGCAGAACTCATGTGGAGCTGAACTAAATATAAACGTATCTACAGCTTCACTTTGCAGGTTTTAGTGAAAAACTTTAAGAATCGACTTTAAATGTCTGAAAACAAAACAATAACAATCTGTGATAAAGATTTTAATCCACGAGCTGCGGCTCAATAATCTGGTGTCAGATTATTCTAAACAAAATATTTCACTTTGACAAAATAGAGACTCAAAAACGTCTTTATATTTAACCAGGCTGGACAGGAAGTAAGACTTTCTTTCTTTTTTTTTTTACAATATCGGATCTATAACTAATGTTTTCGATTGTACAGAAGAGAAAATTATGGTTTCAATAACAAACTGAGCGGAGAAATGACGGCTGAAATTGACCTTTAGCCAAGTCCCGCCCCTCAAAGGCAGACTGGCCAATCACAGCGTAGCAGCGCTCTGCTTCCACAGACTCATTGGAGGGATCTGGAGCTCGTTTAAACATTACGTTGTAGTTATACTCGTTACCCGGAGAGGTTGGTAAAGGTATACGTGTATAAAACGTTAGTGGAGCTAACATTAGCATAGCATTCATTAGCACGCCTATGCTACGCTAGCTACTGAAGGTTTACTGAATGTATTTTAATAAATGTCTTGTCTTTTTAACCTGTTTTCATCCTGATGTATTCTTCAAACACATGTTGTAGACTCATCTGTCTGCTTCTCTTTCAAATTCCTTTTTTAGTTTTAATATAATACGAATATTTTTTCATGGAGTGTAGTTAGTGACAGTGTGGTCTCCGTGGTAACGTCGCTCTGAGTAGCGGATGGGGGCGGGGCTTAGCTCATCCTGCAGCTCTATGATTGGACTTTGGGATCATTGTTGTTGTGTCTGTGGTCGATGCTGTAAAAACAGAGGACATGGGGGGGGGGGGGTCTCTGGCCTTCATGGATAATCTCTGCTCTTCATCCCTGACCTGAGAGAGGACAGTGGAGGACAAATGGTTTGTCCTAAATAGGCAAAGATTTGTGTTTGTGTGGTTCATCACTTTCATTAGCTTTAAAACATAAGAGTTCATCCACTGAGGAGCAGGAACCAGATCAGAGCCCATCCACTGAGGAGCAGGAACCAGATCAGGACGTTTTGTTTCTCTCTGAATCTAAAATTAATTAAGCAGAACAAAAGTCTCAAACGTCGTCTGTGTTTGTGTTTGTGTTAATATCACACATTTAAAACACAGCTTTTAACTCGTCTTCCTGATCAGAGTTCAGTCCAAGAACATTAACACTCCTTTGTTCCAGGTTTTTGTTTTAATGGCAGATAAAAGTTGGAAGCAGCTCTGAACAATAAACTGGTAATAAAACGAGTTCTTTTAGTGTTCAGGATGTTTTTACAGGAAACCAGAGCTTCTTATTTTTACAGCTGACCCTCTTGGCTCAAACGCTGCCGACGGATAAAAACTGTTTCTGCCAAATCTTCCTTTTAATGACAGCTTTAAATCTCACTTTCCTTCCTGCCAAATTAAAAACACCAAATGCTGCTCAGGATTCACTTTCTTCCTCCTCGAGTCCTGAAACCGAAGCCAAGCAGCACCTTCCTCCGGCGGGCCGAGAGTCACCGAACGCCCCGAAAATCTGCTTCACACCAACTCCTACGACGCTGTTTGAGACGCTTCTTCATTTTGACGAACATTAAAGTCCAACATGGTCCAAGAGAATAGAACACAGCAGAAGGTCAACTCAGTTAAGGCCAACGATGCTTTTAATTATGCTAAATTATGTTTGACAGAGTTTATTTTTATGATTATTCTCTCATATATTTCAATTAGTAATCTTTCAGTTGGTTTTTAATATTTATTGGCAAAAAGTAAAATTGAAAACTCTCAGTTTGAAGGAAGTGATTCAAAAATGGACGTGGCTAATACCTGGAAACAACCATACAGATACTAATAGCTGACTAAAGGTTTTATTGGTGGTGTTTTATTGGCCCAAATCGTATAACTCTATTGGTGATAAGTGACTGTGACAGGGGAGAATATAAAAAACTAAGATGATAAAACCAACATGGCAATGGCTAATAAACCAAGACGGCGGTGACCAAGCCCCATGATGGCTATGGCTAAAAACCAAGATGGCGACGGCTAAAAACCAAGATGGCGACGGCCAAGAACCAAGATGGCGACGGCCAAGAACCAAGATGGCGATGGACAAAATGCCAAACTGGAGGCTTGAGAACTGATGTCCACAAACCAATGGTTCAGTCAGAAATATTACATATAATATCATATAAAAAGACAGAATCAGGTGAATGAGAGCAGAGAAACGTTTGAACAGCAGAGAAGACAACAGACTCATGTGTCTGTAAAACCAGAGAAGAAGAAGAGAAGAGAGGTCTAATTACCCAGAAAGCCTTGTGACAGAAAGAGAGCACTTTATGGGAATAACAGAGAGACGTTATGTTGATGACAGGAAACGCAGAACAACTGACAGATGAAGACAAGAAGCTTCATATGAAAGTCTTCATATTTATTCCTGTTCTCATCAGGTTGTTGTGACCCAGATATCAGAACAACATCAACCACCACAGAAGAAGAACAGCAGATCACGTCTTCACTCCACAGAGAGACACTCCGACTGAACCTGCTCTTTTGGTAAATGATGATCACAACAACTCTTCTGTGTTCAGCAGATATCAGACAATAAATTATTATTTAGTCACGAAAGTTCCTAGCAGTCACGTTAAATTACAGATTTCTGAGTTTTGAAACTAGTTGTAAACATTTTTGATAATGTTAAAACACAACTCAACAACTTATATAACAGGTCGAGTCAATTTGAGACATTTTAATGCAGAAATGTTGCATTTTATAGCTTGAAACCAAAAGAAAACAGCTGTTTATCCTGTTAAATGTTTTACAGTCAATAGTATCTTTTATGTATTTTTACAGTATTTTATGTTTTATTATGTTAAGACTGATTCGGCTCTAGATTGGAAACTCAAATATATTTTCCTGAATCTTTTGAATCTACAAAGTGAATGAAACTAATAACATTGTTTTTTTAACCTCCCGTAGAATCACATGTCTCCATCTGACTTTCCTCCCTCCTCATCCAAACACAACCTGCTCTCTAGAAACACCACATATTATTATTATATTTAATATTCCCACATTGCAGCGGCTCTGCTGTCAATAAAACGCAGAAGAAGAGCAGCCGACAGGATGAAACACGGAGACAGAAGAAGAGCAGCGTCTCAGCGGGCGGTTTGTGTAAAAATAGGAGTTATGTTCCTTTGAGGACGAGGAGGTGCTGCTCCTCTCAGAGCCGACTCACAGTTTCATTATCGCTCAGACACAACGCAGACGCCACTTCCTGTCCGGCGGGAGGAAACAGACGGCTGGAGGTCGGGTCAACCACAGAGAGAACTCATCTGTACAAGATAGGAATGAACCTAGAGCTGAAATTCTTATGGTGATCAATAATTTGTCTAAAATGGTGCAGAAAAAATCTTGTATCTTTGTCCAATAAATGACGTGGAAATATCTGGACGATTATTGGGGACTTCCCCCACGATTACATTAGAATGCTAACATGCTACATATGCTAATCAGGTAGTGTTCCCACCAACAAGAAGCTGTGTTTTCCTATAAAGGCTGATGCAAAGACGTGAACAGAAGAGAACTGAAACAATCGTATCACCAATGGAACCAAACTCCATTCAGAAAACAAGCATTTTAAACGCTGTTTGTTTGTCATCTTGAGGAGAGACCTGACGAAGCAAGATAAAGCAAAGTTCTGCATCATGATGGAGTTATTTCAGCAACCTTTTGTTCTGTTTATTACGATTAAATCACAGCTTAATCTGCATATTTTGGGTTCAAACCGCTGAAGTGAACCGGCCAACGTGTGGATTGTTAGATACAGTCGGTACAGATTCACAGAGGAATGGATGAGAGGATGATCAGCAGCAATAACGACCAGAGAAGAGGACTAGCAGTCTGGTGGAATCAATCAATCAATCAATCAATCAATCAATCAATCAATCAATCAATCAATCAATCAATTAATAATAATATGTTGTGATGACTGACGGAAGCCAAAACTGACAACAATCGAATAACTAGAATGAGAATAAAACGACTGGACGTTCAGTATCAGAGGTAGAGGAAGGATGTTGTTTATATATATATATATATATATATATATATATACACACACATATGTTTTTGTATTACTTATTTATATGTACTACACCTGAATTGAACCTCAACTCTAGAACAAGTCACAAAACCCTCAAACTGCCCTTTAAATGTCTCCGCTTTGACACCAAAAAACTTTCCTCAACAAGTTTCTTATTTTACTTCTTAGTCTTTCAGAAGATGAGAAACAAAACAAAGTTCCATACTTTACATTCTTTCAAAAAGTAATTTCCACAACACAGGAGCGAACATACTCTCAGGTGAAATGCATCATGGGAAACGCAGATACCGGGCTGTGAAGCGTCCTGTTATCTGAGCGGACAAACCGTGATGCTCCTTAAATCGGGTCATTAGTGCACCGATTAGCAAGCGTTGCCATGGGAACAGAGTTCTCCACACCTGTTCTCCCTCATGAATATGCTAATTTAACCCGATGACATCACTGCGGTGTCAGCAGCAGTTTAATGTATTTATCTCCGTCAGAATAAACATAATAAGAGGAAAGATGGAGAAGAAAATACTTTTATATAAAATTGTAGTATTTTTGTAACAAAATTAAGAGTTCTGTATAAAATCATCAGAAATACCATATTATTATTTGTCATCTGCTCCTTTTGGATTTCAAAACCAAACCCCTAATACTTATTAGAACATTTTTGAAAATACTTATTACAAAAACTATGTATATTTATGAGATTTATTTTCAATAAAGTTATTTTTGAATGTGTTTTCCTTCAAAAAGAGGAAGTACTTCTATAAGTACATAATAAACCGTCAACAATCTGTTCTAATAATAAATGATTGAATATTATATCCCATAATTAACCTTCTGCTTTCTTTACTGTTCTGTCTTCAGGAGAATTCTCTTAAAACTGTTAATTTATTTTAGTATTTTATCCCAAAAACCATGTGAATGTAAACAAATATGATTATTTTATATATTAAATATTTATTGCTACATTTATGTATTTGTGATGACCTCATTGATAGATGTAGATGTTATGTCAGTAACATTCCTTTTATGAATGGAAAAAGGAAAAAGAAACTTAAACCATGTGCATTAACATTATTTTATAATGTTATTTTCTATATAATAATAACAATAATAATAATATTAATAATAAATATATATTGTGATAATCATTGACATCCGTAAAACATTTTGTTATCATATCAGTTCTAGTTTACTACTCTCTACTTTATAGAGAAGATATATCACACACACACACACACACACACACACACACACACACACACACACACACACACACACACACACACACACACACACACACACACACACACCACACACACACACCCACACCCTGAGGCTCACAAACTGTACACATCCTCCAGTGTTTACTCATTAATTACTCACTGCAGTTTGTTGTCATGTAACAACTGCACGCACACACACACACGCACACACACACACACACACACACACACACACACGCACGCACACACGCACACGCACACGCACACACACACGCACACACACGCACACACACAGTCATCATTAACAGGTTGCTTCTTGTCCACATGGAAAGATATTCACAGCTTCAAACATGGAAACAAACAGCAGGATGGTTGATCTGTTTATCTAAATTTAAATCTATTAAAAACGTTAAGATTCTCGGAGGAAGAAGGAGAAGAAGGAGAAGAAGAAGAAGAAGAAGAAGAGATCAAATGTCTCCTTACCTTGAATCCAGGTCCGACCAATCACAAGCAGCGTCACAGGAGAGCCAATCAGTGAAGGAGAAGAGTCCAAATCCAGGAAGAGAAGAAGAGGTGTGGTCCACTTCCTGGTTAACTCCTCTGTTTGGAAATCTGAAACACCACAGAAGAAGAGACGTCATTACATTACATTACATTACAATCATGTAGCAGAGGCTTTTCTCCAAAGCGACTTACAGTCAGTAGTATGTTACATATCATTCACCCATTCACACACTGATGACAGGCTACCATCAAGGTGCCACCATCAGACTCTAACTAACATTCATCATCAGTCCACACCGATGGCCTTCAGGAGCAACTTGGGGTTAAGTGTCTTGCCCAAGGACACATCGACTGCCGAGGCCGGGTATCGAACCACCGACCCTCTGATTGGAGAACTACCTTGCTCTCCACTACGCCACAGCGGCCCCGTCAGAGGAGAGAGGCAGCCACTCTGCTTTCATCTTTATCCAGATGCATTGTGGGACGTAGAGATCAGACCACAGCGGACTGGAAGGACTGGTTCATATCCGAGTCTGAACACACAGACCAACTTCTTTTATGTATATATATATATATATATATATATATATATATATAAAGAGAAAGAAAATTAAAGATCTATATCGGGACCCAAAAACTCTCCGTCTGGATTTTAAAGATGGCCAAACTTACAATATTTATCAAAGCCAGAATCTGTAAAAACTGAAATTATCATTTGATTTTCAAATTGACGACGGTCCATGAACGCTTCAAAAAATGGACCAGATCTTAAAATAGTGAATCTAAATCAAAATTACTTTTTTCTAAACGTCTCATTTTATATTTCACAAAAAAATAAATCAATTGTCCAAACCAGCCG
The DNA here is from genome assembly GCF_027596085.1 of Anoplopoma fimbria. Taxonomy (NCBI): domain Eukaryota; kingdom Metazoa; phylum Chordata; class Actinopteri; order Perciformes; family Anoplopomatidae; genus Anoplopoma; species Anoplopoma fimbria. Next base: position 23,957,383 of record NC_072458.1, read on the forward strand.
CTGTAAGAGAGAATTTCCTTTGGGATGAATAAGTTATATCTTCCCGTATCGTGATGCACATGATGAAACGTCACATATCGTACTTTATCTTATCGATTCGCATTGAAAGGAATCGATAAGATAAAATAATTAATCTCCTCTCATCGTATCGTATCTTATTGTATCGATTTAGTAAAGTTCTATTTCATCACTGTTAATCTAATCTTTTCGTGTGTTTAGAAAGAGAGACGTGCAGCAGCATCAAATAAACCAACGTGTGTCATAAAACAATACATTCATTATAAATTGTCCCTGGTTTCCTCTCCTGTTCTGGGATCTGTTCTAAAGCTGTGACTTTCTCTGATCATGTGACTTCATTCCTCCACAGACGTCCTGAATATTTCAGCCGGTCAGAACTTTCCCTCATAGTGTGAAATGTTCAGATGATTGGATGACGACTCGTATTGATGGGTTTCATGTTTTTGGCCTCTGAAGCACTTTGAAGTCCAGAAACATGCAGCGGAGCAGAAAATCCATCGAGCCGCGGCGCCGCTCCGGATCCAGGCCCGAGGCTCAGACCGGGTCCACGCTTCAGGACGAGAAAGGTCAGAAAGAGAAGCCGCTGTTTGAGTCTCTGAGCGGCTCGACGGGTAAAAGAACCAGCAGAGTGGAGTTAAAGTGAAGAGAGAGAGAACGGCGTCCTAAAGACATGAAACCACCGACTGAGGGCTCAAACTGAACACCGTCTGAAAACTTCATTTTCTCTCTTTTATTCGTTTTCACGTCGTTGCGATATATTTCACTCTCTTCTTTCGTTTGTTTCCCGGCTCTCGGCTCTAATTAGCTGCTTTAATTGGAAAACAGAGACTTTGCTGTTTGTTTCTCTGCAGCAATCTGAGGAACATGAAGCTTCTGTGTGAACGCAGTCAGAGAACAAAGGAGAACACAGACAAAGAACCCCAGCGGTGTGATGCATTAGAGCTACGACTCTGCTCTGCACTGATTTCCTCTTAAGGATCCTTTTAGAACACAAGAAGAGCTGCAGAGACAAATTCAAACAGGAGTTCAAATGTCTCCACTGGAGCTAAAGAGTTGATGTGATTCCTAAACGCACAGAGACAAAGAGAGACGTCCGTCCCGATGAGAAGACGAAGGTCTGGAGAAAAGATCTCCAGATGTTTCAGTGTGGAGGAAGAAAAAGACCAAACATGCACAAGAAGAAGAAAACTTCTGGAGATACTTCCTGTAGTGAGTCAGTGTTCATGCTGCCTGATTCATGAGAAGAGACGTAGGCTGGTGGAGATAAAGGTCCATGTTTGAAGGAACAGTCTGGTCTCACTGTCAGAGCACGTGACCAAGACGACCTTTAGTCTGTCTGAGACGTCCGGCTTCCAACTCACTCCAAAGTAAACACAACGACATCATTCTGAGCTGACGTAGTGAAAGCATATTTTCTTCCAACAATCCCCATAACTACACCGTTTATCACAGACAGAAGCTGTATAATCAGTCCTATTCGTCAGATTGTCATCTTTCCGACGGTCCTTGAACACATTGTGTGAGACAAACGCTTCCATTACAAAAATCTTGATATTTCATCAAAACCATTTTATTCTTCATGTCTGATTTAAAATCTCGCCACAAATAAACGGTTTGTTTTAACCAGATTCTGATAAAAACATTAAATTCTGAACTCCTCAGTGAAACTATGAAGACATGATTGATTCATCTGAGACCAACAGTCATGTGACAACAAATCTGTGAATCTTTGACTGAACTTCAGGCTGCTGAACACAGAGCAGAGAGGAGAGGTTGTATAAATGTAAAAAGTTTAATATATAAAATATGTAGAACCTCAATTTTTATTTCCAACATTGGGAACACTTGTGGAAACTTGTGGAAGCAAAAGCATCTCCCAAACTGCTTTAGGGTTCAGAGGGTTAAAGAGAGAGAGTCCTCTAAAGCAGGAGGGACCGGTCAAACACACTTTAACTCAGGGGACTCAACAAACTCACTGACTCAATAACTCACTGACCTACTAACTCAATAAGTCATGTATACAGTAACTAACTAACTCACTAACTCACTGACTCATAAACTCACTAATTCATAAACTCACTAAGTCATTAACTCACTCATTAACTCATAAATTAATTAACTCACTAACTCACTAACTGACTCACTAGCTCACCAACTCACTAACTCAATAACTCACTAAGTAATTAACTGACTTACTAACTCAATAAGTAATTCATACAGTAACTCACTAACTCACTAACTCATTAACTCATTAACTCACTAACTAACTCATTAACTCATTAACTCATTAACTCAATAACTCATTAACTTTGTGTCAGTTCGTTAGCATCTCGGAGACAAACTGCAGTAAATAAACCAGAGAATGTTCTGCAGACGCTTCGTTTGTTCTCTCTGATCTGAATGTGCAGAACACAGATTAATTTAAAATCACAGCTGACTCGTCTCAGCACGCCATTACCCAGCAGCCCCTGCAGCACCGCTCTGACACGTGAACGCACGGAGCGGACGAGGTCGGTTCATTAACGGCCCGGAACACCGTGTCATGTTTTCATGCTGAAACTCAAATCTATTTGTCTCCATTAACATCGTTCACACACACACACTCACACTCACACACACACACACACACAGCTTCCTGTTGACTTTCTGATTGGCTGAGCTTACTGAGCCGTGAGGAGAACCTTCACACTGAGTCTCGTTTTGTATTTACGTTCTAATTCTGCAACTTTTTAACATTAATTTAAATATTTAAACATTAAATCTAAACATAAACACTGGGATCTAAAGTCTGAGATGATTTAATATGTTTATTTTGATTTTATTTTGTTGTTTTTCAATCTCAAACTTTATGTTTGGTCGTTATAATTTAGAATAAATCTGTGAAATAACTGTGTTTAGAGAGCAAAAGTAAATTAGTTAAGTTTATTGCTTCATTCACACTCTTCTCACAGCCATGAAAGATCTCTGCTATCAACAGATGAGCCTCGTGTTCTGGAACCAGTGTAGCACTAAAGCATGGTGGAAATAACAAGCTAGGTAGTTAGCTAATTACCTAACTCGTTAATTCTCCCAATGCTTTAATGCTACACTGGTTCCAGAACAAGCTAGCTCGTTAGTTAGCTTCTGGGTCTAGCAGTCCCTTCACCTCACTCCTCGACATTACGAAGGACGAGCTAACGTTAGCTGCCTAGCTAACTAGCCAGCCATTCTTCTTTGGCGCTGCGTCCGCTCTCTACCTGTCGATCTGCGTTAACACTTCACGACCCCACCGAATGTGTGTTGTAACCATGACAACTAACCATGACAACTAGCGACCATCACCACGTTCTTTTGCACTAAACTAACGACCACGGAAAACACTTCAATGTCTGTCGTACTCTGGTTCTATTTCTATGAGACGGAAGGTAAGGAGAGCGGCAGCGATGACACATGTTTGTAGTCCAACAGGAAGTCATCACACTGGTTTCCTCCGCAAACAGCCAATGGGATTCTTCCATTCTTGGCCAAACAAACATTTGAGTCTTACAGTTCTTGTTCTTCAAGATAGTCTTCACATACAAACACAACTTGTATGATGTTTTAAAGTGTAAAGATAAAAGCTAACGTTAGGCCATAAAGAAAAGGACACAGAAAAAGCATCTAACCCAGTGGTTCTTAACCTCATTGGAGGTTCTGAACCCTGCGAGCTTCATCAGTGCATTCACCGAACCCTTCGTAATTGGAAAAATAAAATATGATTTCTTCAAAACATAGGTATATATTTTATTAGTGCACAAAATGAACCATGCATCAGTTGCACACAAAATCAGTGTGCAAAGAACAAAACCAACAAAACATGAATTTCACACAAAAACATAACTCAGTGAATGATTTGCGATCAGGTACGCAACTTCGTACGATGCTGTGAGGATCGGTTTGTCGACAAACAAAACATGAATTTCACACAAAAACATAACTCAGTGAATATTTACTGCAAATCAATGTGACTTTTGCTGTTGCCTTTCAGATACAAGTTCAGAAATGCGCGGCTTCACCTTGGCAAGTGCCACTCTCATATCATTTTCACAGCAAAGTCTGTTCCTTTTCTTAGTTTTCATGTCCACCATCCTCGAGAAAAGGATTGCTCACAAAGACACGTTGTAACAAGCGGTGTGAGTATCTCAAGGGCTTTCTTGGCAATACGAGAGTATGGTACGATTTGGTGACACCAACACGTTGAGAGCGTTGTTGTTCTGAAGAGTTGCTGTTGAAGCTGCTCTGCTGAAGCTCAATGATTTCGTCGAGGCATTCATCGTTTACATCTGCTGTCATCTGCTGAACGCAGCATAAGTTTTAGCTTTCTCCGTGCTTTTTGGGCTACCCAAGCCACCGTACCGTTATGCTGCGTTCACACCGAACGGGGCGCTCGGTGTGAACGCACCTTAAGGAATAGACGGTCATTCCTTTTTAAAGCGGCGGCTCACTTGACCGCAGTGTGTGTCTGCCGAACCCCTGAGAGTGACTCATCCCTCGATCGAACCCAGGTTAAGAACCACTGATCTAAACTCACCAGAGGTGCGTTCACTGACCTATTTTATATCGTAGAACTAAACGTTAAAATCTCTCCAGCTGGTTTTAGACTTTATTTCAGACACATTCAGAATGAACATGGACTTCCAGATGAGCGAACAGGAACTGAAATACTGCTGACTCATGTCTGGGTTTAGGACTCATTCCTGCAGAGCTCTATTATGTGAATTCATTTGAATGTGTTGAGGATTCATTTCGTCGTTATCTGCTTAATTCAGTTCCACATCATTTGGGTTGAGCTGCTCTCTTCTCTCCTGGGAGGAGCTGCTCGAATGAAGACCGTCACTTAATGAAACTCTGGAGGAAGAGACAGTGAACGTGTCCAAACATCAGACAGACTGAAGTGGAGGCTCCGGTCTCTGAAACTGAGCTCTCCATCAGTGAAGAGCCTCATCAGAGCGATGAAGCCGTTATCTAACTGAAGACCAGACAAAGACTGGAGCTCCTGAGAGACGGCGATAGACCAGCAACGGGTCAATAAACTCACCGATCGGAACAAAATAAAAAAAGGAGCAAATATAACTTTTAGAGATCCTTAACAAAAAAAAAATGACTACTTATCAATAATCATTGCTGATCCATATTGTCAGATAAAGATCCCTTTGTTGTTTGATTAAAGCAGCTGGTCTACAAGGATCCAGACTATTTGTCAGTAAACCATCAAATATACTAAATGTTATACTTTTACTTTGTTATAGTAATTTATAGTGTTTTTATTCATTCATAAAAACACACAATTCAAATTCAATTCAAACATCTCCTTCAACTACTGGATTTATTCAAGTTTATCACCAACACTACATTTTACAGATTGCATGTGAACACATCATGCTAACGTTACTAGCTCTCCTCCTGTTAGCCGTTAACGGTGCTGCTAACGTTACTAGCTCTCCTCCTGTTAGCCGTTAACGGTGCTGCTAACGTTACTAGCTCTCCTCCTGTTAGCCGTTAACGGTGCTGCTAACGTTACTAGCTCTCCTCCTGTTAGCCGTTAGCGGTGCTGCTAACGTTACTAGCTCTCCTCCTGTTAGCCGTTAGCGGTGCTGCTAACGTTACTAGCTCTCCTCCTGTTAGCCGTTAGGTGCTGGTGCTGCTAACCTGTTAGCCGTTAGCTCTCCTCCTGTTAGCCGTTAGCGGTGCTGCTAACGTTACTAGCGGTGCTGTTAGCGGTGCTGCTAACGTTACTAGCTCTCCTCCTGTTAGCCGTTAGCGGTGCTGCTAACGTTACTAGCTCTCCTGTTGGTTTAAACACAGACTGGTTGTTTACAATGTAACATTATCAGAGATCAGAGACTAGAGAAGCATAAATGACGTTCTGATCTCATATTTGACTGAATATTGGAGGAGAACGATCGTCAGTAAAACTTTATTTAACACTGTGATGGTTAACGGTCTGTCTGTAAATAAAACACACCCCGGCGTTGGAGCCGTTGGGCGGTGAGTTCTCGGCAGGTTTTTCAGCAAATGAGGCGAAAAAACATCTTGTGAGAGGTTTTGAGGCTGTGAGCGAGGAAGCCGTGCAGCCGGGGAGAAAATGAAAGAATCAGAGATGAAATTAATAAAAGAGACGGCGGCGTGAAGCGTGACACCGAGTCAGACTCCCGCCTCATGCAAAGCCGCCGGTCGAGGCCGATTTGATTGTGATTTGGTTTATGGCCGAGGGAAATCAGACACTCGCTCTCCTCCAGAACAAACAGGAAGCTGGAAGATTTCACTTCAGCTGGATGCAAATCAGACCTCATACAGCAGGAGGTCATGAACAGGAGTATTCATTATTTCACGTTTCAGAATGAAAACGAGGATCAGCCTCCAACAAGAAGAAAAGAATGAATTAAAGAGAAGAAGAAACTCTTATTTTTACTGGTTTATACGAGGTGTTTTCAGACGATTCATTTTGTGTTTCATGAACGCGTAAAGAATAAACAGGAAGTCACAGAAATGTTTACATCCTGTTAGATCTGTAGGCTACTTGTAGTTTAATAAATATGTTCAGATTTGTTTAAATGTGTATCTGATATTGTATTCTATCTTTTATTCTTCTTTGTTTGCCTGTAAAATACTGCAAAATGCTCGTTTTGATAAGTGATATAAAAATAATTATTATTGTCATTATCAATCACAATAGATGTGATTTTAGATTAAACCTTTGTAACACATCATGAGACTAACAGCCAATGAACTAGTGTTAAAGATTACAATTGAAATAGAAAAAATATGATTTTAACAGCTCGGATTTATACTTCTTTTTAAAATATTAAGATTATTATTATTATAATAGGATATTATTATTATTAATAATAATAATAATAATAATAATACCTATAAAGTAATACATTTAATAAACTCATTAACTCAAACAAACAAGTTTCTGTTTGGTAAATCTGCTGCTAATTAACACACAGAACGGACTAATCCATGTATTGTTGTGTGTGTGTGTGTGTGTGTGTGTGTGTGTGTGTGTGTGTGTGTGTGTGTGTGTGTGTGTGTGTGTGTGTGTGTGTTGATCAGAGTGAATGGAAGGTCACCGGATGAATCTTTCCAGTGAGACGGATAAAGATACGATAAAAACGAGAGGATGAGTCGACAAATTATCAACGAGAGCAGAAAGGTAACACACACTCAAACACACACACATGCTGAGACGCACACACATACACACACACACACACACATGCTGAGAGACACACACACACACACACACACACACATTGAAACACACACACAGCTTGAGTGTGAAATGCGCTGCAGCCGCTCTGCACATGTTTGGCAGCAAGTCGATCCTGGTAGCTTGGAGGTCAGCCAACACACACACACACACACACACACACACACACACACACACACACACACACACACACACACACACACACACACACACACACACACACACACACACACACACACACACACACACACACACACACACACACACACAACCAGCTCTAATGGTTTTCTGCTCTTCACACATTCTTCTCACTGAACAACGAGCTGAAACAAACAGAGACATGCAGCTGTGAACGACGGCGAAGCGTCGGGACCCTGAACGCATCACATCCTTTTGGTACATAAGACAGTAAACGTCATATAAATACATGAAGTACTCCTCTAAGTGTTTACAGCACTTTACAGCAACACTTCACTGTGTGGATGAGAAGCTGAAACCTCACCAGTTAGATCAGAACAGAGAGAGACTGGGAACAGGAGGAACCAGTGACTGAACTGGTCCTGATAACAAACTCTAACTGGAGACCATTAAGTTCTCACACCACACTGAAGAACGTATGCTGAAGATCAAGAAGACCTTAAAATATATAAAATATCAAGTTAACTTCTCCTCAGACGACGATTTGTAGGATTTATTATGAAAAACAACTCCTATTCTTCTGTATTTTCAAAATAAAGTTCAGAAACATTTGTCAATTTCTGCTTGGAACTCCTCCTCCTCTTCCTCACTCTCCTCTTCTTCTTCTTCCTCCTCTTCCTCACTCTCCTCTTCCTCCTCACTTTTTTCCCCTTCCTCCTCCTCCTTCTTCTTCTTCTTCCTCTCCCTCCTCCTCACCTCTGAGTTTTATTTTTAATAATCACTTTCCCGTCAGCAGATGAAGAAGTTTCTCTCTTTCTGTCAGAAAACCAGAATCATTTTCATTTCAATTATTTCAATTATTATTAGTTTATTTTCTTCGGCAGTTTGTTGAAGAATAATTCAGAATTCTGTTTCCTTTGTGTTTAAAAATATCATCACGACTGGCGTGTCACGTGCAAAAACTCTGCAAGAGGTCGTCACGCTTTGTTTATCAGACGTCACCGTCACAAATATCCACTGATAAAAAGAATATGTACACTGAGGCTCCTGTTCTGAGGGGCCAGGTTCAAAGGGGAGGGACTAATCGCAGGAGGCGGGACCACATGCTGTCCAGACCCCAACCTGAACCCGGTGACCTTTGACCTCTGTAGTCTGAGGCGAACACTCGATGTGTTTCAACAGAAGAGTAAAGCAGACGTACTGAACTTAACCTTCCTCCTCCTCTTCCTCTCTATTTTTCTCCTTTCGTCCTCCTCTTCCTCCTACTTTTCCTCTTCCTCCTCACTCTCTTCCTCCTCTTCCCCCTCATCCTCTTCCTCCTCTTCCTTCTCCTGCTGCTCCTCTTCCTCCTCCTCTTCCTTCTCCTGCTGCTCCTCTTCCTCCTCACTCTCTTCCCCCTTGTCCTCTTCCTCCTCATCCTCCTCACTCTCCTCCTCCTCCTGTGTCAGAAAATGCCGTCATAACGACCGGCGTGTCACGTGAGGTCGTCACGCTTTGTCGTCTATCAGACGACAAAATGAGATTTACAGAGAAGGTTCATTTATTGTTTAAGATGTTTTAGAAACAGGAAGTGTTATAAATCTACATTATACTAAATATTCTGCAGCCAAATCAAATAGTTTACAGGATATTCAACCTTTATTACGATATAAAACATTTAATACTTTACAGGGTTTGTATAAAGGCAATAAAGTAGTCCATGAATATGAGATATGAGTTTATAGATAATTATAACATTATTTATGATTCCTCCTCCTCATAGTGGAGGTTTATGAGGTTTTGTTCTTTACACTCGTTGTGTTTTTAATTCTTCACAGTTCATTTATTTCGTTCGTCCTCTGGAGTTTCAGAGAATAATGAAACAAACTGCATGTTGAGTATAAAAACATTTATAAATGTTTCCATAAAGGAAATGAGCCGGATCTTCCCACAGCAAGTGAACGCACCGCTGTAAAGGAAGAGGCTGCTCTGGATTTATTAACACTAAACAAAACAAGATCTTTAATATCTTATTTTTTAAATATAAAACGACAAATAGAATCGGCCAGAACGGAGCCCCGCCAGATTAAAAGATAAAACGCACACATTCTGTTTCTGCTTTAATTAAAACGATGAGAAAGAAGATTTTCACCTCCAATAAAAATAATTTAAATCAAGCTAACGTCAGTCAAATATGTAAAAATAAAACTACAGACACAACAAACAGCAGTAAATAAGTTTTATCAGACATCTCAGATTCACGTTTAAGCTTCAGAGTAAAAGCTCTTTATCAGATTCCTGCCGTCTCGTCCAGGATTAAACACGACAATCTCTTATTTTGAAAAAGATAACATCTCTAGCCGTCTCTGTTTGTGTCTCCTCTTTAAGAACATCAACATGAAGCAGACAAACAACTCAAACTCTTGAAGTCAACACGTCAACGTGTCCTCAAACAACCGCTCAGATGATCTTCTCAAAAGTTACTCCTCGTTTTTTCTACAAAGGTCCACAAACACGTGTCACATTCTGCTGGTTACATGAATGCGGCCTTTTCAAAATAAACTTCCACAGGAAACAACTCAGTGAGGTTCAGGAACACATTGATTTATTTACAAACAACAACACAGAACCAAAAACAGCAAACTTTATTAGTCGTTTCAACCTTGACAAATGCAGCCGGACCAGATCCACTCCTTCTGGTCTCTCCTTTCACAATAAAAGCCCTCGACATATAATATTTGCAGCCTTGGTGTTGTTTGATTTGTCTCGCCCCCCGGGTGCGTTTGATTTGCCCAGCTGTACAGCAGACGGAGCAGACCAAACATGTTTTTGTCTTTAAGTTTAAAACAACGGACTCTATGTCGTTAACTCCTTCTCCTCATTCAAAGTTCAAACATGCTTTTATTTACCTTTCATATTAATTCATCATGCAGTTACTATTATATAACATTTATCTTTTATCGGTCTCTACAGCTCATTGATCCACATCATGTCAGAAAACACCTTCCTTTGCCAAACTATTGATTCTCTCTCTGGAAGTTTGAGTCTGCTGTGATCCAGCAGTCAGCAACACACACACACACACACACACACACACACACACACACACACACACACACACACACACACACACACACACACACACACACACACACACACACACACACACACACACACACACACACACACACACACCTGTAGAGACAGAGGTGTGTGTGTTGTGTTGCTGCCAGCAGCTGATCAATAGAGCAGGAAGTGAAGCTCCACAGAGGTCACCTGGCAGAGTGTGTGTGTGTGTGTGTGTGTGTGTGTGTGTGTGTGTGTGTGTGTGTGTGTGTGTGTGTGTGTGTGTGTGTGTGTGTGTGTGTACTTGTACAGCTATCCTTGTGGGGACCACGTGTCGGACCTTCATAGTGAGGACAGTTAGGCCGGTCCTCGCTTTGGGCCTCACCGTGTGTCATGTGACTCTGGAGGATCACAACGATCTCCCAACACGCTCTCACGTGAAATATGCATGTGAGAGTTTAATGTTTTATGCAGCTCTTGTTTAGCGTTCATGCATGATTCAGACGCTACAAACACACAGAGAACCTGAGGCCACGATGAACACACCCACACCACCACTGAACTCCAGAGGAGGAGATGAACGAATGAACCCACACCACCACTGAACTCCAGAGGAGGAGATGAACCCCAGAGGAGGAGATGAACACCCACACCACCACTGAACTCCAGAGGAGGAGATGAACGAATGAACCCACACCACCACTGAACTCCAGAGGAGGAGATGAACGAATGAACCCACACCACCACTGAACTCCAGAGGAGGAGATGAACGAATGAACCCACACCACCACTGAACTCCAGAGGAGGAGATGAACGAATGAACCCACACCACCACTGAACTCCAGAGGAGGAGATGAATGAATGAACCCACACCACCACTGAACTCCAGAGGAGGAGATGAACGAACACTGAGAGGACGACCCGGTAAACTTCTCCGTTAGACACGTTAGAGTCTGACTTCCTGTTTATCTTCAGTATCTGTCGTTCTCACTCATCACAGTTTTCACCGCGTTGCGTCACCGTCACAACGGAATACTGACGAAAAACCAACGAGAGGAAGAGGAAGAAACAAAAAAAAGAAAGGTGCGTTTCATTCGTCACACCCTGCAGCCACAGAGACAGGCGGTGAAACAGGAAGGTGAGGGAGTGGAAATCAAACGCACATGAAGACAGATTAAAGGTCTGAGAACTTCCTGTCGTCTGGATTCCCTCGTTTTGTATCGCTGAGCGCCACGACAACACACACACACACACACACACACACATATATACAGTGTGTGTGTGTGTGTGTGTGTGTGTGTGTGTGTGTGTGTGTGTGTTTTCCACCATTATAAGAATTTATCTTAGAAAAGCCAGAGACATTTTATTTATCATCATATTTAAATGGTGTGTCGTCCCAGTGACCCGTTACCAGTGGAGCTGCCTTGCTCAAAGGAAGACTTGACAGAGAACCACACTCTCTCTTCCTCTCTTTTTCCTTCCCTTCCTCCCTCCCTTTCTTCCTTTTTTACTACCATTATCATCCCTTCCTTCACTTCCATCCCACCTTCCCTTCTTTCCCTTTCATACTTCCTTTCCTTCCTCCATCCACTTCCCTCACTTCTTTCCTTTTCTTCCATTCCTTCACCTCCTTCCTTTTTTTTCCTTCACCTCCCCTATCCTCCATTCCCTCAGTTCTTTCCTTCTTCCATTCCCTCCCTCTTCCCTTCCCTCTCCTTGCTCCTCCCTCCAACATTTGATTATTTCTTGCAGATGATGATGACAAAGTTTCATTTCTCCATTTTTACACACACACACACACACACACACACACACACACACACACACACACACACACACACACACACACACACACACACACACACACACACACACACACACACACACACACACACACAGGATTAGAACAGAAGATGAGTCCCGTGGCTCTCATTGTCTGATGACATGCGGCGGTTCGGAGGCTTCCACGGCGACGACGCTAATCTGCTCTGGAAAAACATTATTCTCTACTCCCCCCCCCCCCCGCCCACCCACCGGGGACGCCCGGGTCATTGTGACCAAACGCACCTCAAACGCACCTCAAGGTTAACACACACACACACACACACACACACACACACACACACACACACACACACACACACACACACACACACACACACACACACACACACACACACACACACACACACACACACACACACACACACACACACACACTGACCGGTAGCTGTGAGTCTGGTTTTAACAACAACACCTGAACACACCGTAGTGAACAATAGAGGACGCAGTCTAGACGGGGGGGTTACTGGGAACTGTGGTTTTGGTGTTAATCCGGGTTTATATTCTCTAAACAAAGAGACCGGTGAACTTTGACCTCATGCAGGATGACAGAGGAAACACAGACGGATGTACAACAAGAAAACAATAGATTTAAATCATGCAAACTACAGGAAGGAGTCTGTGAACACATCATGAACCAGGTTCACTGAGGAGGACCGGCTCACTGAGGATGCTTCCTTCTTCCTGAACCCTGAACCTGAAACTTTTCCTACTTCCTTCCCTTCCTCCCTCACTTCTTTACCTTTCTTTCTTCCCTCCTTCCTTTTTTACTTCCATTCTCTTTCCTTCCTTCACCTCCCTTTCTTCCTTTCCTTCTTTCCTTTTCCTACTACCTTCCCTTCCTCCCTCCACTATCCTCACTTTCCTTTTCTTCACTTCCTTTCATCCCTCCCTTTATTTTACTTCCCTCCCTTCTCTCCTTTCCCTCCAACATTTGATTATTTCTTGCAGATGATGATGACAAAGTTTCATTTCTCCAGTTTTCCATTTTAAACTGTTTCCTTCTTCCTTAACCCTGATCCTGATCCTGATCCTGACCCTGATCCTGACCCTGATCCTGATCCTGACCCTGACCCTGGTCTTGGTTATTCTGGTTCAATCAGAGGTGATTGAGGTAAAAGTCTTTCTCACCAAACGTGATCAACATTTCTTACGTTGTGTTCAGGGACATTTTTTCCAACATGTCATCTGATCGTTTCTTATCGTCTTTTAAAAACATTCCATATTTCTGACCCGCCGTCTTCATGGTAGAAAGAAGAACGACCTTCACTGCTATGAAACAAAATGTGACTGAAGGAGGAAACAGACACACGGTTTGTTGTGTCCACATACTTCTGTCCAGATGAGTGTTTTAATATTCTTTCTGTTACTTCTTAAACAGTTACAGAATGTAAACCTCTGGACTCTGCTGAAGGCTCAAATAATAAATGATTATTCGTGCATGATAAAATGTTTAATAATCACTAATGTTTAATTCTCTGGTCCTCTCAGATTGAATTCACTACTTTCTGCCTTTTATGAACTAAGTGATTTATCACCAGTTGATAAATTCATCTTCCATAAAACATTGTGTGTAAAAAGCCTTTAAATGAAATAAATCTCCTGCGCAGCGTTCAGGTGCATCGGGACGTTTTACGACCCATTTCTCTCCACAGGAAACACACGTTTGTGTTTTAACCAGGAATGAATCTGAAATCATCGTCTCATAAACGTTGACGTCCGCCTCTAAACACTCTGGACGCTCAACACGGAGCGTGGAATCTGTTTCCCGTGTCAAACGCTTCAACCTCCGTCAGCTTTATGATACATTATGAATATATTTATGATCAGGAGGCCGGAGAGCATCAATGTTGGCATTAATAATTCAATATCCGACTCATAACTGGCGGTTAATTGGCGGAACGGCGTCCTTCCTGAAGAGACGAGCAGGAAGACCACCTTCAGGACCTTCAGGACCTTCAGGACCTTCAGGACCACGGGTCGGTTTAGACCGTTAAGTTATGAGGAATCTGATTACACGTTTAATAAAAAAGTTCAAACCCGTTAATAAAAACGTTTAGGACGACTGACGATGTTTACTTTGAGAATTTACTCTTAAATCCTGATCAGGGTCCAAACAGGGTCTGATTGTTGTCTGATCGAGGTCTGATCAGGGTCTAGATAATCAGGGTCTGATCAGGGTCTAGATCAGTGGTTCTTAACCTGGGTTCGATCGAACCCCAGGGGTTCATGAGTCACTCTCAGGGGTTCGGCAGACACACACTGCGGTCAAGTGAGCCGCCGCTTTAAAAATTAATGACCGTCTATTCCTTAAGGTGCGTTCACACCGAGCGCCGCATAACGGTACGGTGGCTCGGGTAGCCCAAAAAGCACGGAGAAAGCTAAAACTTATGCTGCGTTCAGCAGATGACAGCAGATGTCAACGATGAATGCCTCGACGAAATCATTGAGCTTCAGCAGAGCAGCTTCAACAGCAACTCTTCAGAACAACAACGCTCTCAACGTGTTGGTGTCACCAAATCGTACCATACTCTCGTATTGCAGAAAGCCCTTGAGATACTCACACCGTTTGTTACAACGTATCTTTGTGAGCAATCCTTTGAGGATGTGGACATGAAAACTAAGAAAAGGAACAGACTTTGCTGTGAAAATGATATGAGAGTGGCACTTGCCAAGGTGAAGCCGCGCATTTCTGAACTTGTATCTGAAAGGCAACAGCAAAAGTCACATTGATTTGCAGTAAATATTCACTGAGTTATGTTTTTGTGTGAAATTCATGTTTTGTTTGTCGACAAACCGATCCTCACAGCATCGTACTTGCGTACCTGATCGCAAATCATTCACTGAGTTATGTTTTTGTGTGAAATTCATGTTTTGTTGGTTTTGTTCTTTGCACACAGTGAACTGATGCATGGTTCATTTTGTGCACTAATAAA
The DNA here is from genome assembly GCF_027596085.1 of Anoplopoma fimbria. Classification (NCBI taxonomy): domain Eukaryota; kingdom Metazoa; phylum Chordata; class Actinopteri; order Perciformes; family Anoplopomatidae; genus Anoplopoma; species Anoplopoma fimbria. Next base: position 23,972,596 of record NC_072458.1, read on the forward strand.
ATATATACCTATGTTTTGAAGAAATCATATTTTATTTTTCCAAATACGAAGGGTTCGGTGAATGCACTGATGAAGCTCGCAGGGTTCAGAACCTCCAATGAGGTTCAGAACCACTGGGTTAGATAATCAGGGTCCGGTCAGATGACCTCCAGCCCTCCAGAGTAGACTCAGTGCTGATGGATCGTTTCCAGGATCAAGACTTAACATTAGTGACGTCATTAGATTCATAATCCAGAACCACAACACAGTGTTTACATCATTTATGAGGGTTCTGTTGTTTAATAAACTCATGATGTCATCAGAGAGGATACATTATAATAAATAAAGATATTTCAAAATAAAAGCAGAGATCAAATATGAAATAAAACTGATGCTGAGTCACCAGCGTGAACTCTGATGATCCGGGTCCAAAGAACCGGGACCAAACCAGATCCAGGATCACATGTCTGGGTTCTGGACGGGGATCAGATGAAGACTCATTATGAGGATCTGAACAAATGAGTCCATCATGAGCAGAGCCCGGATAAAACCAGTCTCCTAATGGGTCAGTACGCAACAGACCTGGACCTGGATCAGGATCAGAACCTGGACCCGGATATGGATCCATAAATAAAGAGTCTTCATGGAGCTCAGCGGGTTTTAAAGGAAATGTGAAGAAAACGAGGAGCAGGAGCAGCGAAGGGGGTCAGACCAAGTCCTGCACCCGCATGAGTCCTGCAGACCCTCATCAGACCTGCAGACCCCCATCAGTCCCACAGACCCCCATCAGTCCTACAGACCCCCATCAGTCCATCAGACCCCCATCAGTCCTACAGACCCCATCAGTCCTACAGACCCCATCAGTCCTACAGACCCCCATCAGTCCTACAGACCCCCATCAGTCCTACAGACCCCCATCAGTCCTACAGACCCCCATCAGTCCTACAGACCCCATCAGTCCATCAGACCCCCATCAGTCCATCAGACCCCATCAGTCCTACAGACCCCCATCAGTCCTACAGACCCCATCAGTCCATCAGACCCTCATCAGTCCTACAGACCCCATCAGTCCTGACCCCATCAGTGATCACATGATCAGTCCTACAGACCCCATCAGTCCATCAGACCCCCATCAGTCCTACAGACCCCCATCAGTCCTACAGACCCCCATCAGTCCTACAGACCCTCATCAGTCCTACAGACCCCCATCAGTCCTACAGACCCCATCAGTCCTACAGACCCTTTCAGTCCTACAGACCCCCATCAGTCCACAGACCCTCATCCTACTCCCCCATCATCCTCTCAGGCCGCAGAGTCCTGATGACCCATCATCCCCCATGACTGAGGAAGTCCTGACTGACCCCCATCAGTCCTACAGACAGCCCCCATCAGTCCGTCAGACAGCACACACATCAGTCCTAACACACACACTCACACACACACACACACACACACACACACACACACACACACACACACACACACACACACACACACACACTGTTTGTTGTTGTTGCACACTGAGGACCGGGTGATTGACAGCCATCAATCAAAACTGCCAAACATGCACGCGCACACACACACACACACACACACACACACACACACACACACACACACACACACACACACACACACACACACACACACACACACACACACACACACACACACACACTCACACACACACACACACACACACACACACTGTTAACACACACACACACACACACACACACACACACACACACACACACACACACACACTCACACACACACACACACACACACACACACACACACACACACACACACACACACACAACACACTCACACACACACACACACTCACACACACACACACACACACTCACACACACACACACACACACACACACACACACACACACACACACACACACTCACACACACACACACACACACACACACACACACACACACACACTCACACACACACACACACACACACACACACACACACACACTCACACACACACACACACACACACACACACACACACACACACACACACACACACTTGACACACACACACACACACACACACACTCACTCTTCATCCCGTGACGCGTTGCTTCTTCACGCATTAACATACACTTGATACATACATACTGTGTGTGTGTGTGTGTGTGTGTGTGTGTGTGTGTGTGTGTGTGTGTGTGTGTGTGTGTGTGTGTGTGTGTGTGTGTGTGTGTGTGTGTGCTCACCTCTGCGTCCGCAGCTCCGCAGGCACGGAGCGCGCTCCCGGTAATCCACAGTCTCTCCGGTTGTTCTTCCCTCAGACACAGTCCTGCTCCGGTACCGAGCCTGCTGTAGTCCAGCGGTGCGGTGTAGTCCAGCGGTGCGGTGTGTGTGTGTGTGTGTTAACAGTGTGTGTGTGTGTTAACAGTGTGTGTGTGTGTGTGTTAACAGTGTGTGTGTGTGTGTGTGTGTGTGGGTCCAGGCGGCTCTGAGGTGACGCTCAGCGGCGCAGCGGCTCCGGCTCCAGGCCACGCCCTCCTCATTAACATAGCAGACCCCAGCAGCCAATCAGAGGCCTGACTCCGCCCCTCTTCACTTTAAAGCCACTGTGTTCTCTCAGTGGTTAATAACTAGATTAAAACATGTTGAAGAGAAGGAAAGGATTGATTGTGTTCATCATTTAACCTCTATTTCTCTTTAAATAAAATATATATATATTAAATAATGTTCTTCCTTTGCTTGTAATATGATTTGTCTCAATACATTTTTTTAATGATATATATTTGAATATATATAATCATAATATTACATTACAGTCATTTTTAGCACTTTTATCCAAAGCGACTTACAGGAAGTGTATTCAACATAGGTATTCAAGAGAACTACTAGTCACCAGAAGTCATCAGTGCATCTCCTTTCTTAAACAAGCATCTTAAAGCATAAACCAGAGCAAAAGTATAGTGCAGAGGCAAGTTACTTACTACGAGTGCAACAAACAAATACAAATTCAATAAGTGCAACAACTAATAGGAATACAGTGAGTAATATTAGAGTACTTGCAGGATTAACGATAAGCCATTTAAAGACTGCAGGACTGATATAATAGTAAAATAATGAATAATTGTTTTTTGTTTCTCGTCTCCTCACTTTTAGCTCCAGGTGTTCTAACTTCTAATGCACATCTGTTAAAATGAGTGTGTGAAATGAAAGAGGTCTGGGGGATTCTGCACAACCTCAATCTGACACTGAACTGACAGAGGAAGAGGTGCTTTGTGGGTAATGTAGGCGCTACATTAATCCATTCATCTGCTGAAGAATCGATTAATGGTTTCATCTATAAAATGTCAGAAAATATTAAAATACTCGATGTGATGTTTGTGTTGTCAGATGAAAATAATCTAAAACATTAAATCTATAATGATATGAAAGACAAAATAGAAGCACATCCTCTTATGCTTTTTAATTAAATGTTCTGCTTATCAAATATTGAATTAATCATTGAGTGCAATTTGTTCTAGTTTGATATAATAAACTTCCTTCTGCTGCTTGTCTAATAAAATAATTATGTTTTAAAAGATCATGAACACAAACTATATTCTATCTGTGTGTGAATAAAACAGAGACTCATAATTCATCTTCTGATTTCCTGCTGTGGAGATAAAACTGAACACACTCAGCAGGTCCAACGCCGGCTTTACTTCCTCTTCGGTGCAGTAAAAATTAAAAGTAGTAATAATCAGAGCGTTCCTCTCCTGAGAACTCTCCACGCCCGCAAAATGATTTCCACACGGAAACTTCAATTAAATTTCCAGCTGACAAACCGACTTTGTTTCTCTGCAGGATAATTAGAGCAAAGTGGAAAAAGAAAAGTGAAGGAGACGCTCAGAACATAAACCAAATCCCTTCATGTCCTCCTCCTGTTTATGAAAAATAACAAATTACAGGATATGAGCTGTGGTGATGTCTGGGGAAATAATCTTTTGATTATGCTTGAGTTAGCGTTCCTGTTCGCCTGATTAAACGATGATGTCTTCACTCTGAACTTCCATGTTTCCACCCGGAGACACTGAGGGACAGAAAGCTTTGAACAGGAAGTCAAATGTGGCTCAACTAAGTAAAGGTAATGATACGTTTCTATTTGAAATAAAGGCTGAGTGAGTAGAGAGTTGAAACCATCGGTGTTGATATGATTGGTTAGTCATGTGATCCCAGTTAGATGAGGTTGGTGTGTTGGGACCCTCCCAGCATGCACTAGGGCGACAGATTAGTGCTGGGCAATATATTAATATTATATCTATATTGTATGAGATTAGTTATGGTCTTAGATTTTGGATATCGTAATATGACATAAGTGTTGTCGGCAATATTTTATAAGTTGAAAGCTAGAACTTGTTGATTCTTTTTATCTCTTTCCAGACGGAGGACAGAATGCGTCTGTGTGGGTTTTGTCTTTCATGTCATTTAGTCTGCGCAGGCACCTCTTATCACTAATATCACTGATTCTCAGTAGATGGTACCAATGATGTTATGGGCGTTTTTTTATACAGATATATTTAAAATGAACTTATGTCCACACCACCTTCGTCTTACAAAATATCTCTGTCCACACTAGAAACCAAAAACGTAGATGACTCCAACGCTACGTCAACGATACGTCCAATACCAGAGAAGAAGATCCTGAGCATGCTCAGTGAGCTTGTTCTCCTTTGGCTTTGTTAATAAATAGTAAACAATAGTAAAGCTATAGCTAAATATTACCTGATTTATATATATGTGATATTTTTCTCCATTGCAAAAACAAAAATTGACTCTTATGTGTTTACGGACGACGAGGTAGAGTTTCTACCTACAACGAGATGAGAACGTTGATTGGAAGTCTTTTTATCTGAAATATTCAGATGTCTCAGTGGACTTTCAGGAACAGTCTCCTGTTAAGAAGACGCTGAGAAGGTGGAGAACCAGTTTCCTGAAGATAAAGACGTGATAAACATGAATATCAGCTAATCTTAAGACCGTCTGGTCAAAGTCCAATGGCACAGTGGACACCCCACGTTTCACTGATCTTCACTGGTAGTTGTCGAAGTGAAACCATCTGTTATGTTAAGATGTCATCGTTTCCCAAACAAGAGCTTTTAAAAACCTACACCGTATACCATATTTAAAAAAGAAATCTGTTTTAGTGACCTAGAAGTCTGTTTGCATGGCCAAAACAAAGAGGAAAATATCTGTTTAAAAAATATCTGCATACGTGTAGACAGTACTTTAATCACCCGTTAAAGAGTTAGAAACTTCACACGTCTTTTTTTTAGTCTCTAGAAGTTATGAAGAACTTGTCACATAAGTATCTTCATAAAAACTTCTCCAGGATGGAGATGTGATGTCAGGTGTCTCCGTGATGATGATTCCATGGATCCTAAAACTGTTCATGTCCTCGTTCTCAACTCCACTGATGTGTCCTCGCCTCCTTTTTCCTAAAATCAAAGATCACCTGTGTTTTACCGACATCTAAAACTACCTACTGGTCTGTTGATTCAGCACTTTACAAAAATGTCCAACAAATTAGATTGTTGGGACATTTTCTACCTCAGAGAATGTTGAACGTGTCTAAAAGTTAGGTTTGATAAGAGTTACTTTTACGTATTTTCACCAACAACCCCCCAAACTCATACACAGTACCGTGATTCTTCCTCTATGAAGACACTCTTTGGTGCTGAGGCTTTTCAGTATAAAAACCATCATCATCATCTTCATCCTCCCAGTGTGATCTGCTTCAGATGTAAACAGCAGATTACAGAACACGTATATATATAAATACATATATATATATAAATATTTATATATATATACAGCTCAAATATTAAACAGCAGCAGCCTCGCAGAATGAAATGCATGAAATAAATAAATGCATGAGCGTTTTCATTTCACACATCGACTTCTGCAGCTTTAAGTCGTCACTCTGTCCGCAACGGAAAACAATAAATCAGAGGCGTTCGATCCCCACGGGACTGAAAGCTTAACGGCTGCAGGAACACACACACAAGAACAACCGGCATCAGATCCGGTCTGAGGTCTTCCAGAGTTAATGATAGTGCAGCATCGTATACATGACGGAGAGGGAAAATGTGTCTACTAACAAAGGAAATATTACCCATATGGCTCTTTATCACACACACACACACACACACACACACACACACACACACACACACACACACACACACACACACACACACACACACACCGGGTCAGAGAACAGCTGCTGAGCTCATACTTTGATGAAAATGAGACTTCTGTGGCTAAATCTCGATGAGTAGCCTCCGTTAACACCTGGGGAACGTTGGAATAAATTCTGACCTCCCTCTGACCTCCCTCTGACCTCTCTGTGACCTCTCTGTGACCTTCAGTGTGTCCGTTCAAAGACATCACAATGACATCACACATTGGTCTGTGGACTACGGTTGAAGACTGGAGTTAGTCTTTTGGGCGCCACTTTTATGTTTCATGTCCACGCCATCTTAGTTTATAAACTGTCACCATCAAAGGTTTTGGCCATCGCCATCTTGTTTTTTCGTAGACGCCATCTTGGTTTTTATGCCCAGTGACAGCATCTTGGTTTTCACAGAGGCCATCTTGGAATTTGCCGGTTGCAAATTAAGTTTTTGGCCGTCACCATCTTGGTTTATAAACAGAAGCCATCTTTTTTTTTTGGCTGTTACCATTTTAAGTTTTTGGCCGTCAACATTTAGATTTTTGGCTGTTGACATCCTGTTTTTTCGCAACCGGAAGTGACAGCAGAGGGCGGAGCTTAGTTTAACGCTAAATAAGACATTTTAGGATCAAAATGTTACATTTAACTTTCATTAAGTAAAAAAAAAACACCATAAAAGTTTTAAGATGAAAACACGGACAACACCCAGTCAAGATCGACCATCTTAATCAACGCTGTGGTGTGGACCTGTCAATCAGTGTGTAGCCCCGCCCTAAAGCATCCCCTGCTTTATGGTCTGTTTGACTCTAAATGGAGCATCATTTACTAAATGAACATCATGCTGTATTGAAGAAGACTTGAAACTAGAGATTGAGACCATAAACTCATGTTTACAATGTTTACTGAGGGAATAAATCAAGAGAGAAGTAGAGTCATTTTCTCATAGACTTCTATACAACCAGAATTTTGTTTTGCAGATACTTTTTCTATTTTTTTATTTTAGTTGTACTTCTACTTGAGTCAAGTCATTTTAGAGTAAAAATACTTTTACTTGGTTACCGTTTTACCGATATTGTACAGTCTAACAGAGATTGTGATGATGACGGTGGATCATGAGTGTCTGAAGAACATTTCATCCCATAATTGTTGAGATATATCAGTCCGAACAAAGTGGTGGAGCAACAAACGCTTCATAGAGTGTGTGTGTGTGTGTGTGTGTGTGTGTGTGTGTGTGTGTGTGTGTGTGTGTGTGTGTGGATTACAGTACAATAGAAAGTGATCAGTCTGTGTGTGTGTGTGTAACACCTGATATGTGTTGTCCAACACGTGCATGACAGCTAACTCGTATGTGTGTGTGTGTGTGTGTGTGTGTGTGTGTGTGTGTGTGTGTGTGTGTGTGTGTGTGTGTGTGTGTGTGTGTGTGTAGATCATGGGGTTTTTAAATCTGCTGAGAGATGGTTGTAAACGGAGTAGTTACCCTTTAAGAGAGACTAACAGTGCTAACAATGCTAACAATGCTAACAACACAGTTCAGACTTCAACCATTCAAATAGTTTCAAAATGATTTGAAATGTTCGTACTGAGCTGGAGGTTAACACATTCTCAATTAAAGGTCAATAATCAGAAATAAATCAATGTTTAAAGTGAGAAATAGAATATATATATAAAGTAGTTAAAGCCAAACTGTGGCTGCTCCTTTAAAACATCAACCTATATGTTTTATTTTATTTATTTTATTTATTTTATTTATTTTATTTATTTTATTTATTTTATTTATTTTATTTATTTTATTTATTTTATTTTTATCATACAGTTTTATTTTAGATTATTTTATTTGAATTATTTAATTATTTTATATGATTTTATTTTATGCTGGACCAACATTGAAATGTAATCTTTGGTGTTCATCAATATGTTTTATGGTTATTTTATTTTAATTATATTATATTATATTTTATTATATTATGTTATATTATATTCATTCATTTTATTTTATATTACTTTATTTCTTATTTGACTTTTTTTGTGTCTTTTTCAAGGATATATGTGTTTATGCTGAGACAACATTCCTAGAAAATCTTGATTTGTTCTGTTTAGTTGTTTAAAAGTATAAATAAAGAGGGAATAATAACTAAAACCTTCCACCTGTAGTTCTGTCAGACAGCAGAGACGCTCCGACATAAACACCTCCACGCTGAAATGTGAATAATTCTCATGTCTCGCTGTTTGCTGATTGTTGCTGACGGAGTGTCTTTAAACACCCCACGTCTTCCTCACAAGCAGCTCATTAAATATTCAGAGGAAGAATCCAATCAGACCCCCGCCGCCGCCGCTTTATCCCCTTAATCCCACTCTTTGTCGCCTTGTTTCCTCCTCCCTCGTCTTATTCTCCATCCTCCTCCTCCTCCCTTCCCTCAGGAGAGAGAGTGTGTGAGCTAAACAAAGAGAGACATTTTAATCATGGATCCAGATATAATTTAATCTTTTGTGTCAGAATAATCGTCTTCTTTATCTTGAGTCGTATCTCCTGTGTGTGTGTGTGTGTGTGTGTGTGTGTGTGTGTGTGTGTGTGTGTGTGTGTGTGTGTGTGTGTGTGTGTGTGTGTTGTGTGTTTTTGTGTGTGTGCAGCATATTGTCCTTATGCTAATCACTTCCCAACCCTTGTGTGTGAGAGAATAAGAGGCGGAACACGTCATCATTCAAATCATATTTCAAATTCAAATCAGTGTGTGTGTGTGTGTGTGTGTGTGTGTGTGTGTGTGTGTGTGTGTGTGTGTGTGTGTGTGTGTGTGTGTGTGTGTGTGTGTGTGTGTGTGTGTGTGTGTGTGTGTGTGTGTGTGTGTGTGTGTGTGTGTGTGTGTGTGTGTGTGTGTGTGTCACACACCTCTGTGTCTGTGTGTGTGTCTGTGTGTGTCTGTGTGTGTGTGTGTGTGTGTGTGTGTGTGTGTGTGTGTGTGTGTGTGTGTGTGTGTGTGTGTGTGTGTGTGTGTGTGTGTGTAGAGGAGTCACCTTGAGCTGATGGAGGACGGAGAACCATCAGTCTGCTGTCGCCTGAAACACCAGAAACATAGAAACACCTCAGTGACATTTAAACTCAATGTTATTAAATATTTTATATTAATAAGCAAAAACAAAAACATGGTTTTAATGAAATTTGTTTTACATTTCAATAAATTAATGTTTTATCAAACTTGGTAAAAATATATTTATCTAAATGAGACTGTCTGATTGAATAGTCAAAAATGAAAAAGAGAAAATTATATGAATTAAAAATATAATATAATAAAATAAAATAATTAATTCATTTAATTCATTTAATTAATTTTATTTCACTTTATTTCATTTTATTTCATTTTATTTCATTTTATTTTATTTAGTTATAAAAGGATTGAAAATATTAATATAAAATTACAATCACATGAGTTCAATATGGTTCCACATGTGACCAACTGTAGCGTTTCAGTTATTGGACCATTTTCACTGAATAATGGAATGATTATCAATAAAACTTTGACTTTGATTGATAAACATCAGATAAGTTAATAAAATGCTTTATTCATCTTGAGGGAAAACATCGGTTCAGAAGTTACAATACACAAAATACACAAAGGTATTAAAAGTATTCAGATTTATGTGCAAATGTTGGTTAAAATGAATCGAGGGCAAAATTATTCACACACACACACACACACACACACACACACACACACACACACACACACACACACACACACACACACACAGATCAATAAAACAACACATATACACACAAAGATTTGCAAATATAATGCGACATACAGACCGCCCCCCCGTCTCTCCTGTCACTTTAATCTGCTGACTCGCTTTTTCTGCTCTCAGGGTCAGAAGCTTTGTGATGACTCAGCAGATATTCTACCCTGTGAGTTATCAGAGTCTTCATCAGCAGAGACCATGACAGGGAGGATCAGACAGAGACCCCGATCAGCATCAGACAGAGACCCCGATCAGCATCAGACAGAGACCCCGATCAGCATCAGACAGAGACCCCGATCAGCATCAGACAGAGACCCCGATCAGCATCAGACAGAGACCCCGATCAGCATCAGACAGAGACCCCGATCAGCATCAGACAGAGACCCCGATCAGCATCAGACAGAGACCCCGATCAGCATCAGACAGAGACCCCGATCAGCATCAGACAGAGACCCCGATCAGGATCAAAGATGACCGTCTTCAGCTGGAAAGACCGAACAAAAGTCCAGAACACAAAGATCTGTGGTCATTCTGTGTCTCTTTGTAGCCATATTGTTTCCCTTTGTACACATTTTGTGTCCTTTGTCATTGTTTTTTTGTCTTTTGTAGTCATTCTGTGTCTCTTTGTAGTTTTTTGTGTCTCTTTGTACACATTTTGTATCATTTTGTGCTTGTCTTTGTGTCTTTTTCCTAATTTTTTTGTTACTTTCTCATTGTTTTGTGTCTCTCTGTAGTTTTTTGTGTCTCTTTGTGGTTGTTTTTTGTCTTTTGTAGTATTTCTTTTCATTGTCATTTTGTATCTCTCTTTGTCATTTTTTTGTTTTTTTGTCATTTTGTCTTGTCAACAAAATGTCAACAACATTTTGTCATATTGAGTTTCTTTGTGGTCATTTTGTATTTGTGTGTGGTTGTTTTGTGTCTCTGCTATATGTAGGGTGTCTTTGTAGTTGTAGTTGACTTCTTGTTTCTCGTTAATGAACAGCCGTCTCCTGGGTCAAAGATCACTGATCGTTGGACTCATCCACCTCCTCCACCACCCCCCCTCCGTGGGATCTTTTCAGTCTTTATACTTCCTCGTTCATGATGATCAGTAACATCTGTAGGGTTCGTCTTTCAGGGTCCATCTACATCCAACTTCATGACAAACCGTCCAATAATTAATGAGGCGTATTAAAAACACGCAGCAGTGTGTATTTCATTCTGAATATGTAACAATGATCCAGCTTCTGTCTCTGAACGAGAGCAGCTCTGAGGTTAAAAGTTAACTTGTGGAAATAACAGAACTTTACATCCTTTTTTTTTTTTAATTAGGAACTGCTCAATAAAAAAGATCATTTGTAAAAAGTGACATTATCAGGTGATTCACCCGGCGATGAGGTTTTTATTTCAGCTTTAAGGCGACTCACACGGCCTCTCTCTGCCGGCGGCTCCGCGGTAATAAATGTGGCATTAAATCTGGTTTTACAATCTCATTTGTCTTCCTGTGAACGCACCGTGAGGCTTTTGCTGAATCACCCAATATCCTGGGATTTTACAGCGTGAGTTGACATCCATTAGCAGCGTGTGTGTGTGTGTGTGGGGGGGGGGGGTAGATCAGATGGATTTGAACCCTCGACCCGGCGGTCCGACCGATGAGATCTCTGCAGCGCCCGGCGGTCCCGAGGTCAGAGCTCCTGTTCCCCCGGGAGACCATTAAGGTCCCGTTAACGTTTCTGCTCCGAGCCTGAAACCCGCCGAGGACGGACGCTTCTCTGAGGCCAAACTAACGGAGGAGTTCTGCAGCAGAGGTCAGTCAGAGGTCAGTGACGTTCCTCAGAGAAAGAAAATGAGACCATTTGTCGAGTTATTGACCATTGAACTCTAAACCATTAACACTTTTCATTATGTTTAATTTATGTGTAATGGTAGCACTGAGTGAAAGACTTTCTTATTCCATCACATGGAAATATTTCCTTGTGCATCATGATATTTTGGAACGATATCAGTTTTTCAGCAGCTGATCTACAACATGTTAAACATTACAATAAAGAAAATAGGGAGTCCAAATGTGTGCAGAGTTATAAACAAACATTTAACACATATTACAAACAGTAATTAAGAATTTTAGTTTCTCCATCATTTACTTTCAGTTACATACCTAACCACACTTATATATAACTAAACTAAATACAACTAGAAGGGATGCCAAATAGCTTTATCCTTCAAATGCATTGGACAGCAAAATGAAGTGGGACCCAACATTGTCTGAGTAGCATTTGCTGTTATTAACACACTAACTTAAATCTGATGTAAAGTAAAAAATCCATAAAATATGGAGATGAAAGGGACTCCAAATAGCTAGAGTTCAAATACATTTTACACTGTTAAATACAGTAGGCCCCATTATTGTTATATCATCAGTAACAATCCATTTTACTTTTCTCTTGCAAAGTTACGAAGTTGTATTGACCTCATAAGTCAGGAACTGAAATAAAATATCGACGAAAGGGACTCCAAATAGCTCCAGAGTCCAACTGCGTTTCACAGTGTTGACTCAGTGACTCTGTCCCATTGTTGTTTTTTTGTGGACTGCTGATAAACTCAGAGGGCTCCATTGTTTTTTTCCCTTATTGTCAGTAACATACCAAAGTAGTAAAAGGCTGTATAGTACATAAATACTGAAGTAAGATGATGACAGCAGGGAATCCAAATAGCTACATTGTCCAAATGCATTTAACAACTCACCTGATCCCATGTTAAGTTTTTAGCATATTAGCGTGCTAGTAAAGTTTAAGAACCACATGCTTTAAAAGTAAAATGTGGATGATGAGGATTCCAAATAGCTACAGCCTGACAGCATTTTCTTAAGCTGTATTTTGGGGCTAACGAAGGCCGAGTCCGGTCCAGTCCGCGCCGTTTGGAGCCCTAATCTGACATTTATGAGCCGAAGACAGTTTGGGGACAAATAGCTTCGCCGTCCAGACGAACACTTGACAGCAGAATTAGCTAATGGCTAATCCTCGTGACTGCAGCTGTCGGTTCAGGGAGCGTTCGTCCCGTCAGCTTGTCATCGCACCATCAGAGCCACATGGATCCTCGCCGCTGCCAGGTTCACGCCGGGGTTTGTGGGGGGGGGGGGCAGTTAAAGGACTTAACGGAGCTTTAAGACGCCGCTAAGCCGCCTGGAGCCAAAGACTTACCGGTACCTCGTTTTCTAAATATTTACTCCTCCTTCAGTCAGCGTGAGGGCCTCTCTGCTCCTCTCATCTGTCCGTCGCCGACACTTCTTCTTCTCTAAACTCTCCGGTTCATCCTTTCATCTCCTGCTCCTCCTCAGGTGTCCCTCCTTCTGTCTTTTGTCTTTTAAATGCGTCTCTGTCTTCCATGTTAGAGGCTTTAATAGATCGACCTCATTAAAGACATTTTGCTGTAAATAAATGTCAGCTGGTCTCCTCGCTGTTTAAACATCTACAGCGTCATGAAAGCTTTTCCATTTGCTATGTCTCATCTGACAAACAGGAAGCATTTCATCTCATGTTTACAGTTTGAGGAGCCGAGACATGAATATTATCTACAGACACTCACACTGGATCGATAGAACAGGTGAAGAACGAAGTCATTCATCTTTAAAACACCTCACAAATAGTCCCCATATAGAGTTTATTAGTATATATTAGTAATCTAGATTTATGTTATATTTATTTGTCCAAACCATTTTGTTGTTTCAGGAGACATTTCATATAAATCAGCTCCTATTCTATAAGGTTACATATCTTTTATGAAAGGCTATCACGATAAAAGTCCCTTCATATCTGGATACCGGATGAACATAATAAAAAAGTTTAGTCTACCAACTAAACACTGACGGGAAATAAAGGAAATGAACATAAATAAGGGAAGACAGAAATTAAACCATCCAAAAACATCATTAATAAAACCAGAAATCAACTTTGATTTATTTGTCACAAAAACATTTGAGAACTTTTACTAAACATAACTAAATATTTTTTGCTCCTAAACGTAACTGAGTTGGAAATTGACTTGTGTTTTGTAGGAAAATGTAAGAATTTATTTTTTTTAACATATCATAGGAAGCGTTGTATGTTGACACGCTGACTCAGTGCGACATTGTGTTTTTAATGTGGCTCAGAGGAGAGAAGATATCAGTCTGTGATACACACAATACTTGTACTTTGACTACTTATTCACGGTCTGAACATGATGGAAAGTATCACCAGACTGATTCTCTCATAAGCGATATAAATATGTTTAGCTTTAAATCATCAGTTTGTTGTTTTTTCTCTCCAACACCAGTAGAACACATGTTTCTGTCCTGTTTTTATTGAACAAATTCAGCATGAAAGTCCATCAAAGTTTTGTTTGTGTGGTTTGTTTTCCTCCGTTTCTCTAATTGGTTGTTAAAACTCTCTTAAAGTGCTGAATGAAGTCTCATTAGCAGCTGAACACATTTAAGCTCCACTTTAAAGTTCGGCTTTTTAACGGCTTACCCCAAAGATTTGAGTCTTTAAGCTCTGAGCTGAGGGAAGGAAGGAGGGAAGGAAGGAGGGAGGAGGAATTAAGTGAAGGAAGAAGGAAACAAATAAGAGAACACAAACAGGAGCTGCAGAGAAAACAAAACGGAGAGGGCTTAAAGAGAGGAATCAAAGAAAAGGAAACCAAAGTTTGTTGATATGAAAAAACACGACACGAGATGGAAACAAGAACTGCTCCACTGCTTACATGCATGCTGTCTTTTCAAAATAAACGTCCAACGTATAGAGTTACTTTGTTTTTTGATTTACTTACGCAACAAAAATACTTAGGAGATACTGATAGGATGAAGATCATGGTTCGGGTTAAAGTTAATAAGTTTGTTACATAAAATAAGTCACATTGTTACGTAACCGGCATCAGTAAAGTACTTAGATCACGTAAAATACCTGAACTTGAACATGGTTTGAAACTCTGATCGGCATCACACATGTTGGTTTCTGCTCCTCAAACTCTTATTTTGAAACTCATGAAGAGAATCTGGTCGCTCAACAACAACAATAAACATGGACTGTTGATTTAAGATGGAGGGAGAAAAGAAGGAGAGAGGGGGTGGAGGGGAGGTGACCCTGTTAGCAACCTCCTTAATTATACTCTCCACTCTGAGAGGGCTGCCAACACACACACACACACACACACACACACACACACACACACACACACACACACACACACACACACACACACACACACTAAATTAATTAGAGAACTGAGAGGTAGAAACAGACCCAGAATCAGTGATATGAAAAAACACGACACGAGATGGAAACAAGAACTGCTCCAATGCATGCTGTCTTTTCAAAATAAACGTTGTATGAGCATCACAGCCTCAATGATGTTTATTATCTTAATGATGTTACATACACACTCACTTCACTGCACACACACACTCCAGGATATCACACACACACACACACACACACACACACACACACACACACACACACACACACACACACACACACACACACACACACACACACACACACACACACACACACACACACACACACACACACACACACACACACACACACACACACACACACACACACACACTCACACACACACACACTCACTCACACACTCACACACACACACAGGCAGTTCGTCCGGGTTCTAAAGGGACTCTGGTCGGAGTGGATTAATCTTTTGGTTCCACATGTTCACGTGTGTATTTAAGGAGCAGGATGAATGTCTGACATTAGTGCATATTAACGGGCAGATTTATCTCTGCTCGGCAGGCCGACGCGTCTGAACTCCTTTTTATTTGTTTGTTGAAATAAATGTTGAACAGAATAAATTCTGCTCCGCCGGCTGTGACGAGGATTTGATTAAAGGAAGGAGCTCCTCCTCAGATCTCCTTCTGCTGTCGGATCTCATTAGTCTGCCATGTTAAACACGGAAACAAAGTTTATTTATGAACACACATTTTATCTAAATCCACCTCCGCTGGAGATTTACTCATTACCCAGCATGCTGTTCAAAAGCCCCAGAGAGGAGATGTGGACCGACCGAAACGCTTCGATACTACGAAGTTCTGAACTTTAGTACTTTAATCTCCACTTCACTTTATATTTACCTTGATGATAAAGTAGATACTCTCAAAACCTGCTTCTGTGAAAACTGATGGTAATTTGTTTGTATTTTGCAGATTATTTGAACGAAAAATATGGTTTCTGTTTTGTTTTTGGTCGTTTTTTATTTACTGCTAATCTGCTTCAACGCTGTATATAAGAAATTATTTTTGGTTTTTTTTCCTGTTATAACTGAATATCTCTAATGTTTTATTTATTCTACAAACAATTATCTGTTTGGTAATTGAATTAAGATTATATGTAAATGGTATGTCCATTAAGTGTAGTTATCTAATACTTCAAAGTGGTTATTTTATTTTATGTCCACATGTAATCTGTCCAACAAACAGAATGCTTTAGATTCATGTAACTCTGAATTAATGACACAAACAACACAACAAATATGAGAAAACAAACAACCTGTCCTCTGAGATAAACGAGAAAAGAGGAGCTGTCATGTGACTGAACGTTTACTTCCTGTAGCCGTTGAGCTAAGCAGGGAATCGAACCCTTGTCCCTGTCTCTGTGTGTTCTGCTGTGACTTCCTGCAGTCGGTTCCGGATGTTGACTCCATGTTTTATTGAGCGGCTGCTGCTTGGATCTGATATGGACGCCAGCGGAGGGTGGCGGCGCTTCATTAGGAGCAGCAGTGCATCTTGGGAGGTCCTGCTCGGATTACTTCATAGCCGCTTTACCCACAGTGTCATCCAGCATTCACTTTGTGATTCCTCTGCTCTGGATTATTTAGTCCCGGCCCACAGAAGCTGCAGCAGTGGTTCTGTCTGAAGCTCGCTCAGTCAGACCCGTCCTCCTTCTGAACACGACGGCGTTCATCTCCAACACGCTGCTGCAACGTCCACATTCACCACAAACATTATCAGGAGGTCACGTCACACACACGGCAAGAGATATGACAATAAAATAAAATATAATCAAGATGGAAGATCATCAAATGAAGACAAGAAAACATAAACCAGTGTTTCCTAAAACAAGATCGGCTCAACAGTTCATCATCTCCTAAAGATATTGGACATTCAAACCACAGATTTTCCTCTAGACTTAACCTCTCTATAGTATCCTACTTACATCTGTGATGAGAAACCAAACACTCATATCAAACCGCATTTCAGATGAAACGTCGTCTTTTTCAACCTCAGATGGTTTCAACACTGCCTTCATTAACAAGACACTTTGCTCATTTCCAACCAGCTTTGTATCATTACATTCTGAGCAGTTTATGCTAATGATGCCGGCTGTTTTTTGAATGCCCTCCTCTCCACAAAAACAACCACTGGAAGCACGTTTCAGCAAGAAGGTCATTTAAAGCACATTATACAAAACACCAAAAGGAGCCAGTGTGTTTTTTAACATTTAAACGCTGGAATCTGACATTCAGGACTAATATCTAATCTAACATGAGCCAGACGTCAATGTGGAGGATTTTACCTAATGAACCAAAGGAAATACCACAAAAACTTTTTCTCTGATTTCTCTGGTCTTCTTGCACCAATTTCAAAAGTGTTTGTGCATTCCAAGTGATAGCTGATGAAGACACCATCTTTCCAGCAGTGAACTACAGGCAGAAACATTGTTTTCAGGATCAATTTGGCGATTTCGGCCAATTTGCGTCCATAACATGTCTTCTTTCAGATTTATAGAAACTACTTTGTCTATTTAATCTGTAGAGTTCCTCAAATTCATATAGAGTTACAATTAGATTATGCCTCATTTGCATATTTAAACACAACATTTCAGGAAACTTGTAATGTAAACAATAATTGTTTCATAAAAGTTTCATATATGTCTTTTAGTTAAAATTGTTTACTTTATTCACCTGTAGTGTCTAATTTTAGTTCTGAATGATGTTCATCCTGACTATCAACATTGACCCATTCTGCAAACCTCAAATTATGTACAATGTCAACACTATTTCATGTTTTCCACATTTTCTGCATGGCAACTACAGTATGGTTAAGGCTATGCAAATATAAAATACTAAATGTATGGTTAACATTATGCAGCAAAACTCTCTCTGGGAAACTTTGAGTTCATCTCAACAGACTGACATGATGTGATGCAGAGTTCCCCAAAGCTCAATCCTGGGCCTCTGTTATTTATTTTTACTTGCTTCTATTCTGCAAAGTTACACAAAACAATGAAATCAACTTTCGTACTTATGCAGACGACACCCATACTTACCTTTCTCTCTGAAACATCATTCTATTAAATAAATTTACTGTGAGCTACCAGCACAGTGAGACGACCTTCTGTCTCCTGGAAAAGTATTTTTGATGTGTGTGATCGAGGTCTTAAGAGATGCTTAGAACAAACCAGAGACTGATGAACCTGATTATTCAGCTCAACACAGACAAACAGACGTTATGTTCTCTGAGGCGAAAGAACCAACTGTTCCCCGAGACAAACTCTGTTTTTATGTTTTCAATCTTCCTTATAATAGTTTCCATTACTTTTTACATGTGTGTTTGTATGTTTTATGCTCTATTTCCAGTTTGTTTCTCATTTTATGAGGTAAAGCTCTTTCTTTATGAAAATATACAAATAATGCATAATAATGTCGGCCGCATGACTAATTATCCATGTTTGTTCTTTTTGTGTTTTTATTTTTTTTTACTCTGTAACTTTGGTTTTAAACAGAGATGATGAGGATGGTGATGATGATGATGATGATGATGATGATGATGATGATGATGGTGATGATGATGATGATGATGATGATGATGATGGTGAGGATGGTGGTGGTGATGATGAGGATGGTGATGATGATGATGATGATGATGATGATGATGATGATGATGATGATGATGATGATGATGATGATGATGATGATGATGGTGATGATGATGATGGTAAATAGGATGAAGCTAATGTTTATTCAGTTGTTCATTCTTTTGTTTTCCATTCTACCTACTTTACATTTAAATAGGCGTGGATAGAAAGCGTGCAGCATTGTTTCAGCGTTGAGCCGCCTTCCTCCTTAAGTCAATTATTTCTGCAGATAACAAACCTCATATTGTTTTTAGGAATAACTTTCTGTCTGGAAACAAAAGAAGCAGAGAGGAAACCTGCAGCAGGAGCAGATTCTAATCTTTCAATCGATGCTGAAGTGACGGATGTGGACGCCGTCGAAGCACAAAGACGAATAAGCGCTCTGAAATAAAATGATGTCATTTATTATAAGTTCGTGCTCAGGAGGTAAACAAAGAGCTGAATCACTGAAATGAGCTCAACACAACGGGTTTACTTCTTTAATGAAGACGCGTTTTCTGTGACAACGTTCCATTATTTCTGTTTGTCGGGATTAGAGAGAAGATCTTAAAACAAATGAACAAACATACACATCGATCGGAATCATCAGAATCAGACAAATGTATTGATCCTTGAGGGGAAATGTGAACAGTACAGCTGCTCTTATATATCAGCAAAGAGAAATATGAGAGAAAATGGACATAAATGTATGTCAAATAAAATGTAAAAGTCAATAAAATGTGAATTATGTCCATAAGATCTATGTGTATCTATGTGGATAGAGGATATATCTGAGTCCAGTACTACTTCTTCTAGAACAGACCTAAATGTTGTAAATCTGGTTTCATGCTCCTCTGAATTATTAACAGAACATTAACAGAACATGACCGCTCCGATCAAAGTGCTTCTAGCAGCTTCTTTCATCGTCCATAACTCTACTGAACAACACAGGTAAGAGATCAGATGAGGCTTTATGAGCTCGGTTATAGAGGCAGAGCAGATTAAAGAAGATGTATCAGTGAAATAACAAAACACCAACAATAACAACTGTCTAACCATCTCAAACTGTAGATACAATAAATGAGTAAGTGAAACTAGAATGAGATATAATCAGACTGAATGGTTAAGTTCACAGGAAATGACACAATTTTAAAGGATAGAAGAATGTAATAA